>NC_091747.1:34708491-34815991 GCF_043380555.1 Nothobranchius furzeri | reverse complement strand
TGTTTTGAAGTTCTGAGCACATAAAAATGTCGGGTTGTTGTGTGTATGGATGCCAGAATCGCTTCTCTTCAAGCAGTGGACTGAAACTTTACAGAATTCCGAAGGGAGCACATCCATTTCAACAAAATCGGAGGCGCCTGTGGCTGCAGGCCATCAGGAGGGTTGATGAAAACTGGAATGAAAACACGATCCGAAATGCTCGAGTTTGTAGCGCCCATTTTATATCAGGTAAGGTAATTATGTACTAAGATAACACCAGAAAGCTGGTTAACGTGTGTTCTATTAAATAAAGTAAGTTGCGTTTGCTGGTTTGCTTTTAAGCAGTCTATTTATTTTATGCCTTCAAGACGCAAAACTCAGAGTCTATGTTGTGATATTTTACTTTCTGTACGTGGCCACAGACAACATAGTTGTATGCATCTAACGATTTGTATGCCCGTAGCTTCTCACGTGTGTATTTACTGGGCCTCTCCACTAAAAACGTATATATATCGGGCCACTGGATATCTGGCCACGCACCTACATCTTCCACCCATTTCGCAATGCCACAGGGATCCGGGAGTCTGTTGCCATTCGTTAAAGTGAGTTTAATAATAAAACATTCAAGATTTGCCGTGATAACCCCACAACATAGCTTGATAAAGCCTGACACAAGGCCATTCTCTGTTGCCAAGCTGCGCTCGCATTCTCGCTGACGTCATATTGTTTACAAACAGTAATAGGGGCTATAGGATGTCTCGGAGCGTCAAGGGATTCAATCCTCGACCAGGCAATACATACCCGGTTGATGCTTACCTTAGTGACCTTCGCCATCATTTTCAGAGATGTCCTGGAGTGACTCTCGAGGACAAGATCTTTTTGATAAGGTTAACCTCCAATGCCGTGGCCTCGTTTATTGACCGCCAGCAAGATGCGAATGCAAATGATTACACCCGGCTGGAAGCTGCAATTCAAAGAGAATATACTTACAATGCTAAAGAAGCTGGTTTAAAGTTAGCTTTGTCAGTCAAACAGGGTAGTTCTGAAGACCCACAAGCTTTCTACCTACGCCTCTTTGATGTGTACTTTGGTTCAGAATGTAAGAAGAGGATGGAAGATGAAAAAGGCTTTAAAGAGCTTTTCCTTGATAATTTGCATCTTCAGTACAGTCCCTATATGGGTGCGGGGGACCTTGAGGTCAGCTCCATGGACAAACTCAGGAAAATGGCGAGTTATAGCTTCAGGCAGTTCAAAGAAGCAAGTAAATTTACTGACACCCCTTTGGTCCTGGTGGTGGGGGCAGATCCCTCCACACTGCGACTCGAAGGGACTACATCAGGGACTCGAAAAGGCAACAACCGCAGACTTGGTGCTAAATCACAGGTCCCGAAGCCCTATAACAACTTCAAGCGGCGAGGATTTCCTACTAATAGGTCTCAGAGTTTTGCCAGAGCTCGGAGCCCCGCACCGGCTGGTGAGGGGGACCCTAAGTCACTACGACTTGGTTCCTTTTAGGGAAAAGGGGGAATCATCATACCCCTCAAGGGGAGAATTGTCCCGCTCAGGCGAGCGCCAATCTCGCACTGACCGGTATTCACCGTGTCGTGGTCGCAGGGACTCCAGTCCTGACCCAAGGCCGAGATCTGATTCTAGGGGTATGTCTCCTGGAGCAGTTTGCGCCACACTGAGTTCTGCACTTTGTGCCCTGATGAAAGATCCATCAGCATGTGAGTCGGTTCTGTCCATCTCTTTGGCGGAGAAGGGTACATACCCTCCTCCACCTCCTGAACCTGCATGTGACTTGGTCATAGCAGCAGGTCTAGTTCACCGATCAGACTTCCACTAAGGTTTCTCTGCGATATCGTCCGTGAGGGTCCTAATGAGAAACCTCATCTTCTGGTGACCCTAGAGGGGGCACTTGACTGTGAGGGTATCATGGACTCTGGTTCAGACTTCACCATCATGTCCAGTTCTCTTTGGGAGCATGTCAGCTTGGCTGCGACTGAACAGGGTCGTGTCTTAGAGCTCACACTCTGCGCCGTGGACATCTGTCCTTACTCTTCAGGCCAAATGACCTTGTCGAATGTGGCGTCCCTAAGCATCTCAGTGGGTGACATGTCCGTGAGCCATCCAGTGTTTGTGGCTGACCTCGAGGCTTTTCCTTTCCGGTTGGGGGAGGACCTGCTCCGACGCTTTAATGCTGTCATTTCATTCTGTGAGTGGACACTGCGAACTCAGTTGACTCAAACGACGCCCATGGCGCCTCTTGAGGACCTCATTCCCTCTTTAAGTTTTGTTAACTACAACGGCACTGCCAGAGTGGCCATTCGATCCAGTACCTCTAAGGTCAGTGGCATCCACAGTGTCTGCATCGTCTCTGCAGCAGCATCACTTCACCCTGTGGTGGGAAACCACCTACCCTGGGGGAGTTGACGGTTGCAGTGACACTTGAGACTCCACTTGAGACTCCGCACCCTGCGGTGGGAACACCAACTGCCACAGGGGGGGTTGATGGTGGCACTGAGACTCCAGCTGAAGCCCAGCACCTTGCGTTGGGGACCCCACCTGCCGAAGGGGGGGCTGATGATGTCACTGATCCCACGCCACTACTGGTTGACCCTGATCTCTCTGACTGCACCTGCGCGTTGACCGAGGGCCCTCCCGAGTGCACACCTGCGCCAAACCCTCGTGAGGCCACGTCTGCACCTGCCTACAGTCTAACGCGTTCTTGGTTTCAGTTTTCAGGACTGACAAAGTATGTTTTGCTAGATGCGTGTGTCTGTCTGATGTCAACCGCAGCTAAGCTTCCTTCACAGCCTCCTCTAACGCGTCTGTACGAACCTGAGCCCTCTTCGGGTATCATGCTCCAAGAGCGCCCAGGTCTGTTACTGACTAACTACAACCTGTTCACACAAAAGATTTTTGTTAAATTTGACCCCGCCATGGCGTGTACTGACAAGATGATGAATGCCTTCGGCAACCTCTCGGAAACCGGAGCCTGCTGGACTAGTACCCTGATGCAGCACTCAGAAGCTGACGTCTATCACATCCTATTCCAGGCGCTTAAATTCACGGTTTCAAATAATGATCTTTCGGTTACCTGCATTAGAGAGAAGCATTTCCTGGATGGATTTTTCTCAGTAGCTAATACAATTGGCTCTCTTTTAAATTTCGGATTCTCTTCAGTCAACTCGATCGAGATTAACACAGTTCGTCGCCACGTTGATGAGCTTAACAGAGAATACCCAGCCCTGCGTAAGCAGGTACTGCAACAACGGCGTGCTTTAAGACAGCTGGGCATGTCTGAACGCCAAACTATGGTGGTACTCAACACTCCTTGCAACATTTTGCGTAAAACAACTTCCACTGTGAATGAATTGCGTTCTTTCGTGAATGTTGATAATGCTCATACACAGATGCTGACCACTTGCCTGTTTGACTATGGTCAGGACGTGAGCACCTCGGTTGACACCCTCCTCATAGGGAGAATCCCTCCGTACCTCGTGTCCCTGGCCATGGTCCGGTCTGCGATTGCTCGGGTGACAACAAAGGACCCGATGGCCCTTCAGACTTACTTGGCTTTCTCGTTGGGCAGTGCTATCCCGTTAAGTGTCAATCCAGATTCTAGAGAGCTAGCTTTCATCCTCAACTTACCTATCGTGTCTCCAGGGGACATCTATAGACCAAAAGATTTGATGTTGGTAAATGGGTTGACGACACTCATGTCAAGTTACATACGCCTCCTGTCGTCGCTTTCCATGAGGACATGCCGTACGTCCAGTTGGTTCCAGATCTGCGCGTGTGTTTGCTCACACATGGCTTACACTTCTTGTGTCCAGATACACATTTTCTGCATGGTGGTGCCACTGGTGTGTGTGGTATAGATGAGTTGTCAGGAGATTCTAAAGGTCCTATGACTGTGACTCCACATTCGCATGTGTTTCAAACTACGGGTGTTGTTGTTGGTTAATTCTCCTGCTCTTGAAGCGGATGTTTTCTATGAGCGTCATGGCGTGTCCATGCATGTTGTGCTTCCATCCCAAACCCTATGGGTGTCAGTTCCACGTAGTGCTGTGGTCCACGTAGGTGAGGTCTCTCTATATTACTTGAATCCTTTATGTTTATGTTTTTTTTATTTATTTAGCAGATGCTTTTATCCAAAGCGACTTACAATTTATAACCTATAGGGCATGTTGTGATCTGTGGGGAAAACGGAGTACCCGGAGGAAACCCACGCATTCATGGGGAGAACACGCAACTCTACGCAGAAAGGTCGCAGCCGAGTTTCGAATCTGCAACCTTCGTGCTGCGAGGCAACAGTGCTAACAACTGCACCACCATGGATCCTAGTGAGCATAAGTCTGCTGTGGACTTTTCTCTTTTTTATGATACTTCTCCTTTGCTCTTTCTCCAGCTAGGGCGGATTGTGTTACATTCAATGGTCTGACCATGGTTCGGGGTGGTGCAGCAAATAGGGTACTGCGTGAGTTGTCGGCAGATCCTGGTCCCAGGTTTCAACCAGTGTCTTACTCTAGGTCCTCTGCTGATTCTGTCATGTTATTCACTGCATGCTTAAACCTTTTTTAATCTTTGGGGTTGGCGTTTTTCCTGTTCCGTCACTTCTCCGCACGGTTGACCTCTCTAAGGGACTCGGTCCGCAAAGTCGGTAGCCGCCTATCTCGAGCTCTCGTGCCAGTTGTCCATGAAGCCCCGGCTGCCCAGGTGCCTCCACCTGCGCCGGCCGGTCCTGTGCCTCCACCTGCGCCGGCTGGTCCTGTACCTCCACCTGTGCAGGTCACTCCTGTACCTCCGCCTGCACCTCCTTTGCCTCCGGTTACATCTTCAACTTCAAAAGAGGAGTGATCTTATTTTCTGGATTCGTCTGTCCCATAGTTCTCTGTTTCGAGTTACACAAGTTTGTTTGTTTGTGTATGGTTGTACTTCCTGTCTATACATGATGTGCAGACTTGGGTGACTTAAGTTGGTCATGCTGTGGGTTCCTGAAGTTCTGTAATGGTTGCATCTTAACAGTTAAAGGGAGTGTTCCGCAAACTGTTGTGGTTTTCCAAATTCCTTTTTTTTATTTACTAATCTCTGATTCGTTATGGGGTATGTCCATGTAATGTGAGGAAGTATGGGTTTCTGTGCCAAAGGTCGTATTTGCTCGGCTGGGTCAAAGCTGGGTCACGCAGCACCTTCACCCACAGATTAAGACCTAAGCCGCCAGCAAGTCTGAAGGACCCCACAACATCCAACACCTGCTCTCCAGAAGAAGAACTTCACACAGTCTAGTCATAATAAAACAGAGTCTTAAGCTTTCTTTGTTTATTATTGTTAAATAATCATTTGATCACTTCGCTCATTATAAATGTATTTTAATCAAATGAATGATTATTATGCTTTGGGTAATCATAATGAACTATAATGAATCAGTATACTTAATTAAATGTTTTTGAAGATGTTTAGCGATGACCTTCACACCTGCTCATACAGGGCCGGATCCACAGTAACTTCAAAACACATTTGCTCTGACGCACAACAAGTTTGCTTTGGGAAGAGAAGTGGTTTCGGTAAGTAAGTTTGGAGGAGAGCTGGAGTGCGGAACGAACACCACGGGGAAAGGAGCCCGGCAGGCTCCTTTTCTCCCACCAAGCTATTTCTGTCAAGCCAGACAGAATAGCTGAAATGCAACCCGCTAACGCAGACTCGTCCCAGAGTCTTTTGATTTCTGAGTTAATTTAAACACGAGAAAGCGCATCTGCCGAAACGCTTCAGCAACGTGTACCGAGGTCAACTCTGGACTGGACCGTGGCACACCTTCGTCTTCTCTGTCAGCCAAGGTGTCATCTGGAGAAACATCCTCCTTCGAGGTCCGGATCTAAAAGAGGGTCCTAAGTGCGGTGAGGCAGAACACGACCAGATAGCGTTCTGATGCTGCTTTTCTAATAAGAACTAAAGTTTAATTGCAAAACATAATTTTTCACTCAGTTCACCTTCCCTCTCCCTGAAGCAATCTCAGACACCTGCATGCACACATTCATAATTCCATCATCCTCAATCTTAGCACATCCAACACAAGGTCTATTTGAGCAAGCTTCAAATATCAACTGTTTTAGATTGTCCAAAAAGGTTGCCAATGTTGATTGTTTTTCCTATGATTGTCATTTCAAATCGTTAGTTTAAATTGAAGAAATAAATCTCTTAAAATTTAAACTTGCCTTTTCATTGAAGTGAAACACAGACGAACGGATACGATCGTCAGTTTATCGATGAAACCAACCTTTGAGTCTTCTCATCTCTATAACATTTGGTTATTAATTTGTTAAAATTAATATTCCAGATTATTATGTAGAATGGTTCATCTTTCATAAAAGAGCCAGGAACCATTACGCTACATCCACATATAGGTTGATTACTAACATCACTGAATTACATTTTAGTGTTCTTCTTCATTCATATATATATATATATATATATATATATATATATATATATATATATATATATATATATATTAGTGTTGTCAAAAAAATTGATACCTAGATATAAATCGATATTAAAAGTGGTATCCAAATTAGATATTCCATCCCTGTGGTATCGATATTATGGACTATTATACACAGCCTTCTTCAAGTACACCGACACGCACGACAGCCAGGTGCCGTAAAGCAGCCTCCACCTCCCAGACAAACAGAAGAAGAAGACGCTGCATGACGACACTGCTATTTCCCGCGCGAGTGGTCTCCGTTTTGTTTTGTGAACAATGGCAACAGCGAATTCGGGAGGCGCTTCACAGCCCAACTTAGTCAACAACACAAAGAGCAAAAGTGCAGTGTGGAAACACTTTGGATACAAGGCTGATGAGTCGGGGAAAGCAACAGACCATGACAGGCCCGTTTGCAAGGAGTGCTACAAAGAGATCGCTACGAAGTCCAGCAGCACAACAAATTTGGCCAAGCATCTGAGAGACCGACACCCCAAACTGCATGACGAAATGAAACAGGTGTCTAAAATTTATTAAATCTAGTAAGAATGTGTCTAATTGCACCAACAAATTTGAGCTCACATATTAGTATTAGCTAAGCTAGCATACCAAGTCCGACACGTAGTTGTATATTCACGCTTATGTGCTTAAAGGAAAACTCCCGTTTATTGCAACCCGGACTTAATTTCTAGCATGCAGTACGTTTGTTTACTCACACTGACAACTTTGGTGCTACTTGGATTCCCCGGGGTATTTAGATCCATCGGCGAATCGCCGTCAGCGTATATCCATATGATGGGTGCGGACGGGCACCCATGGTGCAGCCTCGAAATAAGACATTATCTGCACCAAAACATCTTCATGTCGAAAGGTTTTGTTAGGAATCATTAATGTGATTCCCCTGTTCGTTTGGAGCGGGTCTGGGATTTCTAGACGTAAATAGACTAGCCGCGGCTAATCTAGCCGGCGCTTTTAATGACGTCACTGCCGTGCGCCAATCTGTTTTCATTAAGATTAGATGTACCTACCGTGGCGAAATTCGTTTTCTCCCTTTATTGACCAACAGAGTTGTTCAAAAGTACAGAACCAAACATATGGCATTACAGCTTATGACAAAAATGCAACTTAAACAGAGTTTAAGCAGCAAAACATCACTCTGCAAATATAAACAAAGAACACAACATAATTCATAAAATTAAAATAGACGGAAAATAACAATTAATTCAAAAACACTGATATGAGGAATTTCATGGCATTTAATTTTAATTTTTGAAGGGATTTACAGACTGAATGAAAAATTTGCGTTCTCATGCCATTTTAGTTTTAATCTGAGCACAATCCCCACTTGGTGCTTATTGATGGAAAATGTTAAAATTGGAAACACACAAATGTGTTCCATGTTGATATTTGCAGTAGCATGTCTAAGTGACTGCTGTTGTAGACCAGAAAGCGTGAAAATTGCTGCTTCTTTTTTAAGTTAAACTACAGCTGAGCTCAACTTTGTTGGTGCAGACTGCAGAAAGAACTTTTTTTTAAAATTGACATTTGACTCGATATGCATTCAAATTGTTTTTGTTTCATTTCTACAACCAGGCTCAGGCTGATGCAGAGAAACAGTTGACATCCACAACCAAGCCATTCCAGCCGACATTGCCTGCACTATTTGATCAGCAACGAAAATATGGACCTAAGTCCCCAGAGACTCTAAAACTGAACAGACTTGTTGCTGAATATATTTGTATGGATCAAGTGCCCATTTATTCAGTTGAGAAGCCTGGCTTCCAACAGCTTGTTACGCACCTTAATCCCAGGTATAGCATTCCATCCTGCAATTTTTTCATGTACAGTGAAATTCCTGCTCTGTACAAGAGAATCAAAGATGTTATACTGAATCAGTTTGTGGGTAAACCATTTTACTCATGCACCACCGACCTCTGGAACAGTAGGGCATCAGAGTCGTTTATGGCTGTGACTATTCAATCCATTACTGATTCTTGGGAGATGACGAGCTGGTGTTTGGGTTGTGTTGGAATTCACTCTGACCACACAGGAGAAAACATCAGGGAGGCATTTGAGGAGGTCATCCAGGATACCTGGAAGCTGGACCTTAACCTAATGGCAGGCCTTACAACTGACAATGCCTCCAATAATAAAAAGGCTTTTGAGCAGGACTTTTTATGGATCCCTTGCTTTGGCCACAACCTGGATTTGGCAGTCAGCAAAAGTCTAGAGGTAGACAAGGTCTCATCGACATTATCCAGACTTAGAAAAACAGTGTCAGCCTTCAGCAGGTCACCAAAGATGGTTAGACTACTTAAGAACAAACAAAAAGAGCTGCAGTTAGTTGAACACAGTCTCATTCATGATGAGCCAACACGCTGGGGCTCATCCTTTGAAATGGTGGACCGATTTTTGGAGCAGCAACAAGCTGTGTGTGCAGTTCTAGCAGAGAACAGAAAAAAGTGGCACCTCATGCCTAAAGATACAGACATTACAACTTTAGAGACTGTACAGGAAGTGCTGGGCCCATTAAGCTCATTCACTGATGCTCTCAGTGGAGAAAAGCATACCACTCTTTCCTCTGTGCTCCCTCTCTGCTGGAAGATTTTCTCAGTTTTAACTGTAGAAGATGATGACTCTCACCTGAAAAGGCAAATGAAGGAACTGATAGCCAAAGATCTAAAAACTCGATACCAGGATGGGCGCTTACAGTTGCTATTAAACATTGCGACCTTTCTTGACCCACGTTTTAAGCTAAATTTCACAACACTGAAAGATGAGGTAAAGGAGCACCTCTGTGATAGCTTAAGAAGCATTTCAAAAATTCAAAATGTAGCTTCTCCATGTGAGACTCGGCCAGCAAAAAAATCAAAAACTGACTTGAAGGGATTGTTGTCTGACATTCAAGGGGAGAAAAAGAAACACCCTGATGCACCTCATGAAGTTGAAATCACTTCTGCAGATCGTGACAGGCCAGAGTACAAGCTGAAAAATGAGCTGACTTTGTACCAAACCATGCCAGAAGTACAGGCAGAGCATGATCCACTAACATGGTGGAAAGCCAATCACACTACCTTTCCTCACCTGGCCTTGTTGGCCAAAAAATATCTTTGTATAGCTGCCTCAAGCTGTGCCTCAGAGCGCATCTTCAGTACATCAGGGCTCATTTGCTCCCCAAGAAGGGCAAGACTGACAGAGGAGCACATTGATATGTTGGTGTTTACTGCAAAAAATATCCATATGGCAAAGCAAATCCAGGAAAAAGTGACACATTAGACAAAGAGTAGAGGTTTTGCTCTTTACCTCAATCCTGATTTAAGCTTAACTATAGTCTAGAGTTAATAAAGTTTTACCTGTTCAACTGTTTTATGTATGTGCTTTCTGAATGCACATTTGATGACTGACAGTCATATGTTATTGTTACCATTTTATGTTATGGTATTCATATCGAGTGTTCAAGAGCTCATTGGTTATACTTTAAGTATTTTGTGTTTTCTAAATGCACAAGTTTGACTGACAGTGTTGTTTAAATATGCTTTTTTTTCATTTTTAGTTGATTTATTTTCATATTGAAAACAGATTTTATGAGACATTTAATTTGAGACAATTCATGTTAACTTTCGTCAGTTTTTGTATGCACTTTTAAAAAATGCTGTTACTTGAAAGTTTTAAGCACTTTAGTTTATACACTTAATTCTTATATTTAATTTTTGCAATATAAATTGAAGAATGTTATTTTTTGAATAAACTTGTTCAATAAATTGGTGTTTTTAAATAGTATCGAAATCGAGTATCGAGAATTTGTTCTAGTATCGAATCGAGTTTGAAATTTTAGTATCGTGACAACCCTAATATATATATATACTTTTTGCATTATTTTGCTTACTTTTTGAAATAGCTTTTATGATTTCCTTCAGTTTCATGTACCAGTTATGGGTTACCCTTCATTTTTGATGACATTGATGACATTTTTGATGAAAAAGCGTTAAGTTTCCCTTACATATATTATAGGGTATTGATTATTTTGTTCTTTTCGCAACACTTTTCCAGTACACGTAGTTTGGTTCCTGCCATGGCTGCTGGATTTCTATAGCCTGGCAAGCCAGACTAAATAAATGTATTATTTAGTCTGGCAACGCTCCACTGATGGCTCTCGGTTGTGGGGCGGTTTCTACCATTGTCTTTCAAATGATCTCTGCATGCTACTGGACAATGAATGTGACATACTTTTGTTTCACTCTGTTGCGTCATCCCACCCACCAGGCATATAGAGTGCCCTGATTGGCCCACAAAGGGGATAAAGCTCTATGATTTGTTCACTAAGCAGATAGAGAACTATGATTAGCCCACCATTATGGACCAATCACAGCTCTTTATGTGTTTGAAACCCCTCTAGAGAGCTGTGATTGGCCAGCCAGAATGCTGTTGGGCTGCAGAGGGTCCAGTAGAGCATAACTAGACCAAACTTTGCAAAGCAATAATTTGGTCTTGTTCACTAGGCTAGGATTTCTACAGTTCGCCTAGGATCTGGTCTGTTCCCTGCTCGTCTGCTTCCTGCCTAAGGATTACTCTAAGTGGAATTATTATTGCCTGTTTGGATTTATTACTTTGAGTCGGGATGACCATTGACTATTCTCCGGTGTGGGGGTTAGCTTTTCCTCACTCCTGATGCTCTGTGCATGGGAACTAACCTTTCCTTCCTCTTCAAAGTCCTTAAGGCCTCTGGGATTATTCAACGACTCGTGGTTTCTGCCAGGACCCCGTGTCCTTGAAAAAGGGGGTTATGTAACCTCCGGAAATGGTCTGTTTTTCCATCTACTGGTCACCTCTTCAGTATCGGATCATTTGGAGACATAAGTCTTAAATGGTGCTTTAATCTGCAAGAAGAAGAAGACAAAAATATCATTTCTATAGTGCCTCTCAAGATAAAAATCACGAGGCGCTTCACAAAAACAAAAAATGTAAAAATATAAAAAAGCATTTAGAAAATGTTTAAAAATATATTTAAAATGGGCAAAAATAGGCAATTGTGATTAAGAAAAATGTTAAGAAAAAGAGAGAGTGAACAGGAAAGAGGGAAATCAGTGGATCATGAGGAAGGTGGAATAGGTGGGGAGAGCAGAATAAAGAGAGAGTGGTGAAGAAGGTCATACAAAAGCCAGCTTGAACAGGTGAGTCTTCAGCTGAAAGAAAGATACTGCTGCTTCGCCAAGGTCCCTCCAAGCTCACTTTTATCTAAGACTGGTTTTTATCCAAGCACAAGATGAGTGAACTTTCAAAATTAAATCATAAAATGAACAAGATGAGTAAATAATCACATGGTTGAACGAACAATAATGGATGAAGAATAACAACAATGTTTTGATTAATCTGTGCTTAAAATACTGTGGTTGAAATGAATATTATTATGTTATGATCAGTGTAGCGAAGAAATTCCTACATTTAATGAGAAACCACAAAATGTGAAATATCATGAATTATGAAATATCACCTTAATGGATCTTTAAGTAAATTTAATCAGAAGATTGGATCTTTTTATTGCAGGGATTGAGCAACACTTAATATTAACTTCAAGAAAAGAGAATGAGTCAAGTTTTAAAAGTTTAAAAATTTATTACTAAACAAGTTAAAACTAGACTAACTTCAACACTAGGTGTATGGTGCAACTAAGGTGAGGTAAGACTGAGAATGGTGTAGTGTGGAATGTTGTTCAGAACCAGCAAATCCGGAAAAACAATTAGTTCTGATGTGAGTGGAGGTGATGTATTCGCGCTAAGCTTTCATTCGGACATTCATAACACACATTAAGACGCCATTCTGTCGGCCTACGTACCCTTTTGGAAGTCCCCGTTAGATCAGGAATGTCGAGGTCCAGCTTGACCCTCTCTGGACCGGAAGCCGGTAGGAAAAGCAGCGGTTGCTGACCAGACCAGTCTTGAGATACTTCACGACAGTTTTGTTGGCATCTAGCGAGACCCAATATGGGGTCGTAATGATTCAGCTTTTATTCTGAAAGGAACCGTTACAGCAGTTGCAACAGCAACAAATTTTATCCAGCTTGTCGTTGGTTCTTTCGGCTGAAGAGGAAAGTTATGGATTGGCCACTCCGACAACTTCTCTAGAACGCTTTGAACTCCCGTTAAAAATGACGTGGGCATAGTTTTATAATTCGGATGTTTTGATTTACGGTCAGAAAGAAAAGATGACAGATTTACCAAGCACCGCCAAAACCACGCCTCCGTCAGATCTGGAAGATTGTGACTGGATCAGTAAAAGCAATGTGTGATGTGGCTTAACCTTTCGTGTAATCAGTCTCTAGTGGAAACATCTAAAGTTGTATTACTTATTATATTCAGTAGGATTACAATATCAAGTAATTGATATTTTCATTTCACAAATTGGTTCACATTTTATTGACTTACACTTTGATAAGCTTATTAAAAATAGAGTTCTTTGATTTATTAAAAAGAAAGAGTCCTTTGTCTTCATTCTTCTCTTGGGCTGGAAAGGAAAACAGTTTAGAAGTAAATGCATGACCTTGAGCAATATCTCATGCAGATTAGTTCTTGCTGAGGAGAGGGGGGATTGACTTTTAGGTGGAAAACAGTCATTTAATTCCGGTACATATCCCCCCTTTTCAATGGTATGGTGGTCCGTACAGAGACCACCTGGAGTTGAATAAACCAGAGTCCTGAAGGGACTCCGACAATAGGGGAAGGTGCAGTTCCCAGGAACAGTATAATTTCCCAGGAGGAGGCCAAAAGTGGTGAGGTACAAACCCCACTCCGAAGAACAGTCTCGCATAATCCCTTTGGAAGCACCTAAGTCAGCAGATTTTTTTAAGATATCCATGTGGAGGTAATAATTTGAAGCAGGAGCAAAACTTTATATATCCACAGGTAGGGAACAATTCCAGAATAATATATTGATCTTTGTAATTGCACGTATCGTGATCCAGTGCAGGAAAGAGCAGCAGGTAGGTCAGGTCCCAGCGAGTGAAGTATCCCAGCAGCCATTCCGGAATCCACAGACGTCCAGGTCCTACGAGTCGGAACACCAATCAGGAGGAGCAGAATCCAATGATGAATCATAGGTCCACCCCAGGAATCGAGGATCATCAGCGAAACTCAGTAGAGGAGAGAGAGCACAAAACTGGGCATTTCAATGTAGACACAACAAAACGGCGTCTAATGTAAATCAATAAAGAAAAAGAAACCTATCAGTATGAGTACCTGCCTGTACTATGTGTAGCAATTATGTGAATAGCTCAAGTGAAGAAATGGATGCAATACACTACGTGTACTGGAAAAAGTGGTGTAAAAAGAATAAAGTAATAAAACCCTATACTGCGTGTATGGGAAAAAATAGAATCACTTTACTAAGCAAAAATTTTATCAAAATGAAGGGCAAAAATGGTTGTAGCCCATAATGGTGAATTAACAAAGTTAATCATAAAGTTATCACTTAAAATAACAATAGAAAAGTAGATATGAGTGTCAAAGAGCACTAAAAATGTAAATCAGTGAAGTTAGTAATCAACCTACATGTGAATGTACCCATAAGGAATTACGATTAGTGAAAAATAAAAACATATTTGGATAACAGTAATATGTAGACTAAACCCATCTACTGTTAACTAACTGATTACCAGACTTCAGGAACCCACAGCATGTTCATGTTCGGGACTCTGACGATAGGGGAAGGTGTAGTTCCCCAGGAAGAGGCCAAAAGTGGTGAAGTACGAACCCCACTACTTCGATCAGTCTCTCTGTGTGGACTCGCCGACCATGCACATTGATGGCAGTTATTTTCGACACGGTGCTGCGCCTAGGTCAGGCACGGGTGTCGTCACCAAGGTCCCTCCAAGCTCACTTTTATCTAAGACTGGTTTTTATTCACAGCACAAGATGTATGAACTTTCAAAATTAAATCACATAATGAACAAGATGAGTAAATAATCATATGGTTGAATGAACAATAATGGTTGAAGAATAATAACGTTTTGATTAATCTGTGCTTAAATTACTGTGGTTGAAATGAATATTATTATGTTATGATCAGTAATTTTAGATTTAACAAGTTAATCGCTATCTTCTGACAGCTCACACACTCAGACACGTGACGATGACAAGGTTAAGCTAATATCCTGACACATTGCTTTCTGTTCCACCAATCAGAACTCCTGTATCTGACATGAGGCATGTTTTCTGAGGTTTGTTGGTAAAACCCTTTTTACATGTCAAATTCTGATTTGTTTGTAAATCAAAATATGACGATCATTAAAACAGAGCTCACTTCACCGTGAGTCAGTTCTAGTTCTTTTGAGTTCTTGAGAAAGCTTTGGACCGGCCATCCGAAGCAAAACCTCTTTAACCCAGAGAACCTTTTGACAAGCTGTAAAAAACCTGTTGCATGCTACAGCTGACCGCAAACGGTTCCTTCAGAACAAAGTTGAACCAACTTCAACTCCTTAAGAGTTATTCCTAAGACACAAATAACAACTGTTGTGACCTGAAGACATCTCGAGACTGGTCTAGTCGGCACTGCGGTTTCTTCTACGGACTTCGGTACCTCTGGGGTCCCCGGACCTCAACACATTCCGGATCTACCATGGGGGTCTTCGAGGGTACGTAGACTCGACAGATTGCATCTAATGTGTTTGATGTAAGAAATTGTGGTTTAATATTGTTGCTTTTAAGCTGAATAAATTACCTCTACTTATGACCAATAAGCTATGATATTCTATAAAAATATAGGATGTCAACCTTATTATTCTTTGAATGTTTAATGAGAACATTCTAGGATTCTTTGCTTTTTAAGTGATCAAACACACTTTGTATCAATTCAGACAGAGTCAGGTTTATAAAAGGTAGGAAATGTATTTTCTAAACAAATTAAAACAAGACAAGTTAAATAAGATTACTGTGATAGATGAATATAAGTGGATGTAATGTGATGCATGGTGATTGAATGGTGTGTGTTTATCAGACCCTTATATCTAGAAGAAACAGAGTTCTGGGTGTGAAAAGAATTTGGTCTGTTTTAAACTATGAAGTTGGTTCTTATCAAAACGGCATCAGATGCAATTTATGTCATGCCTACGTACCCGTTCCTGGAGACCCCGTTTGGATCCAAGATGTCAAGGAGTCGGTGACCCCACATGCACGTGACTCATAGGAAAACCTTGATGCGACCAAGTCAGTCCTAGGTTGTCTCCCGAGTCACAACATAGATGAAATTGTTTGCGTCTAAAACAGTTGTTTCTGAATAGCTGAAGGAACCATTTTGCTGTGTCCGCTGTAGCTTGTAGCAGGGTTGACAGCTTGTCAAGAGATGTGGTTAGAGAGTTTTCTCCCGGTGACCAGTCCCGAATTCTCCTCAAACTAACAGAAGGCTGCATCTAACAGAATGCTCAAAACTGAATGCTACTTAGCCACGTCAGCAGGCCCTGACTGATAGATCAGGCGTTTAGGTTTAATTCACTAGGGAAATTAACCTCTTCGACCAAGGTATTCCTTTCACAGGCTCTCGTAATTAAATTGTCAGAATTGCGGTAATTACGGTATGTTACGTCATGACGTCGCCCTCCCGCACGGAACTAAGATTAGCAGCCGGAGCTACGATAAGCTAACGGGAATATTAATGCGTGCGTCCTGTGACGTGTCCACTTGACTACGGTCATGGTTTCAGACTCTTATGTCTGGATAATCCGGTACAAAGCTTCGGAAAACATCCCGTAAGTGCTTCGGGCTGTTTAATAATTCACGGTTGATCAGACAGGAAACAGGAGGTAGCTTTGTGCTAACGTCTGACTTTCTCTGGTCCGAGTTACACAACAAGCATAAACAGAAGTGACAAAATCACATTCAAACGAACACACATTCACTTTTAACAACAACTTTCATATATTCACCTCAGTGCAGACACAGAGTTGGGTGAGAGAGAGGGACAACACTTAGATACAGGCTTGGGAACCACTGCAAGATAAACCTCGCCAGGCCGTTGGCTTGGGAGAGGAAAAAAGAGTGATGGAACTCTGGTTCAGAGCGGAAACTGTGTTATATAATATCAGAAATGACACGAACTGTTTATTGATTTGAATAAGATAGACTGGTTACGCCATTATGTTGTAGTGTCTGTGACATTAGACAGTTTTATGATTATTTCACAGTGGAATTCTTAGTTATTGCACATTTAACTGTTTAAAAAGTTCTACTACTGTGGTGATGAAGGTCAGACTTGAGATTTCACAACGATTTGTCCATGCATTTAATTTGTGACGAGGTATAAATCTCTGCACCCACACAACCTTAGCTTCTAAGCTGAGAATACATTCCAACAAAGGCCTCTCTGAGATGCCAAAATGAGCAATATACGACATAAAATGTGCAGGATCATTTGTATCATAGAAATTCCCATGCCTCAATAACCTTCTCACATCTTTATAATCCTCCATTCATGGAGGGAAACAATCCTTTTGCTGACAGCTGTGGGACTGTGCAAAGAGTTCCCTCCTTTTCCCACTCGGCAGATAAAACCATCTGCCCTTCCTCTGAAGACCAAAGACGCTGTCTGAAAAAGAGACAAAACAAACAGAATGAATGTGCTATCTCCGCAGCATAATGCCACATATATTGGTAAATCTATGATAAAGTTACAAAAGGAATCTCTCTTCCTTGAAGACTCAGAGATATGCCACAGTGCCTGTAATCTGCTGCAACAGTGATAATGTGTTGTCTGCTGGGTTGAGAACACAAAGAAAATAAATCGTCTTTGTTTGCTGGGGGGTCAAGCTTTGAAAATTCCCTTTTTCCCTTGAGTTAACAGGTCTAGGCGGTTTGTAGAGCAGCGGTGAGGGTAATCCAACCAAACATAAACACTATACACATTTTTGACTGGTTTATCAGACAATAAATAAAGGCCTGCTGACAAGGACAAGAAATTAGAGACATTCCAGAAGTAGAAGTAAAAAGAGGCACTACACAAGTAATATTTAAACTCTGGGCAATCCACTGATAGGTTAGAATTTACACAAGCATGAAATAGGGTTAATCAGAGTATAAAAAGCTAAAGTAAAACCCTTTATCTCCATCATACATAATGCAAATGGCAATGGAATAAATGATGAGGTAAACACCATAAATAGGAAAAGTCACTGTAGGCTCTCCACTGCTTCCACTCCTTCAACAGTAGTAAAACAGATCAACCTGCTGACCACTACTGGACATACTGACCACTTTCCACACTTGACTACTTTCTAATCTCTAATTTCTCTCTACTTAAATAGTTTTCTGTTATTTCAGCTGTTAACTTTATTTTTTCTCTTAAGTGTTTTCTCCCCAGAAGAAGCTACAATGATGTTCTGCTGAGCTGTGGTAGCCTCATGGAGGGGGCCATTGGCTTGAACACTGCTGCTAACCACTTAAACATTCTCCCTCTCCTGATAATAACATTTTACTTTCTTTGATATTGAATGTGCTACTACTAGTTTACCCGTTTAATTATAGATTCTCTAGGATAAATACAATAAAGTTGATCTCTTACTAAATAGAATATTTACTAAGACATCACAATGTAACCATAGAAATACTACTTGGTATGCATGCTGTGTGTGTGTGTGTGTGTGTGTGTGTGTGTGTGTGTGTGTGTGTGTGTGTGTGTGTGTGTGTGTGTGTGTGTGTGTGTGTGTGTGTGTCTGTGTGTTCTCAAACACCCAGTGAGTCGTGGTAGATGGCTGCTTATAGTTTTTTGTTTCTCCCATGTCCTGTCTGGCTGTGAAGAAAACAGAATTGATGTCTGAATGCTGGTGACAAGCCTTACAGATTTACTCTCAGGTGGAACATCAAAGCTTCTGCTTTTACTGCCAAGCCTGATACTTAAAACTTCATTGTTATTGTTTTTTTGAATGCTTGTAATTCCAACCAGACACAGAGACAGAGGTGAAAGAGTGGGTAAGAGACGGGGGGGGGGTTCCACAAAAACGAACAATCAATAATGAACAAGAGTCTGCTTCTAGACTTGCAGAAGGAAAAAATAATAATAAAATAAAAAGAAAAGGGACACACAACAAAACAACAGGAGCAAATGATCACTGCGTGAACCTGATGAGGAAATGTAAAATCAACATTGTTTTACTGAAAAATCACGATAATAAATCACAGTGTATTACAGGCCAACCACAGCCTTAAGACATGTGTTGAACATGCCCGAGTCCATACTTATGAGAGCACCCATGTGCGCTCCTGTGTGCGTACCCACGCTTTTATATGTAAGGTTTCTCTATAGGAGCGTCCAATAGAGAGTGTGAGAGGCCACAGAACTGCCCCCCAAATATGTGCAGGAGACGGAGGGAGCTCCAAGTCTCAGAGATCCAGGAGCTGCCCCAGAGCGCAGGGACCCCAGGGAGGCTGAAACCAGAAAAGCCCCTGCCCCCCTTGAGAGGCACAGAGGATTGCCCCGGGGGGCCACAACCAGCAGCCGGCAGAGTCCCGGGGGATATCAGCGGCAAGCCAACAGGCCCGCCCGCAGCCTCCCACCCCCAAGCCAGCCGAGCCCGGAACCCAGCAACCCGGGACCCAGGGGTGACCAGCCCCGCGGGGACCCAACAGAGCCCAGGGAATCAGATCCCACCAGGCAGCCACCGGGATTAATCAGGCAGACGCCAAAAATCTTACACCCCCTGACCCGGGAGCCGCGAACACTCAGGCCGACCAAGGCACCATACTCCACACCTAGTGTGGCAGGGGGAGGGGAGACGAAGATGTATAGCAGCAAAAGAAGTCCCAGGAGAGGGGACGAATCAAAGGCCCCACCTGACATACAGTCATACACAAACACAGTCACACACTCCCTCCCTCATGCGCACACATACACATTCAATCTAAGATGTACAAAAATGCACTCTAGATACCCACTCATGCTCCCCATACACACCCTATTCACTCTGGTCCCAGTACTGCTGCACAAGGGTACAACCATCACCGGTTCCCAGAGTTGGACCCTTTCTGCTGGGGTGCTGATGAGCAGCCCCCCCCCACCCCCACCCCCACCCCACCCACCCAATGCCGAGCAAAGCAACCCACCACCCCAGACCCCAGCCAGATGGCCAGATCCCCCTCCTAGCCTCCAGCCCCGGAAAGCCAAATAACAACAGAGGTGTGCTAAGACCCCTAGTCTCCCTCCGCCTGCTCCAATACTGTGTTGGTGCGTGTTGATGAGGTGTATTCATGGCTGTGGTGAGTGGGCAATGCAGGCATTGTCTAGCCGACGCCAGCTGATGCCACCACACCACCCCTCTTCCCCCCACAGCTCTTTGTGTCTAAGTACAGTTTAAAATTGGAAGTGGGCACCGGCACTCGGCACTCGGGATGAGGATGAAAGATCCCCTTGCCAAATGCCGTTGAATGTGCTCACTCCCAATGCCCTAAGTGTGTGTTTGCGAGGAATGTCTTTGGTGGAAGTGTTTAATGTGCAAATAAAATTGGGGGGCAGGCCGCCACAGGAATGCAGAAATGGGGTCTATACCCGCACCCCCTGGCTT
The DNA here is from genome assembly GCF_043380555.1 of Nothobranchius furzeri. NCBI lineage: Eukaryota > Metazoa > Chordata > Actinopteri > Cyprinodontiformes > Nothobranchiidae > Nothobranchius > Nothobranchius furzeri. The sequence continues at coordinate 34,795,988 of NC_091747.1, read as the reverse complement.
GTCCACCCCCCAAGGTTCTATGTGCATGTTTGTGTGATGATGTGTGGGACCAGGAGGAGAAAAATGTGTGGGCATGGGGAGGAATGGCTGGTTTGCCCAAGCCCTCCAGGGAGCCAGCTCCCCCACTGGCCCCAATAGGCACCTCTGTTTCCAAAATTCCACCCAGGGCATGGAGACCCCAGCCCATCTCATCAGGGCTCAAAGCAGCAGCATCGTAGAGCTCCACAGAGTCCAAGGGAACCAACGCAGCCCCACCCCACCAGAATATCTACTTCCATCCCTGCATTTGCACAACTTCCAGAATATGTAAGACATAGGACATCCAGGTAAGGTTGGCTGCTTAAACTGAGCCAGGATCCTCTTGAGGTTTCCTCCTGTTAAAAGGGAGTGGTCCTCTCCACTGTCACTAAATGCTTGCTTAGTATGAGGATTGCTTTAAAGACTGACACTAGTCAGTGACTCGATGCAACCTGCTGGATTCCTCATATAGGAAACTTTTTACTGATTGGCTTAATGAACTGACCTGTATTGGAATGTTTACTGTGCGAGGAGCCTTGAGACGACTCTTGTTGTGATTTGACGCTTTATAAATAAACTTGAACTCAATTGAATTGCATTAACACAGTTCAATTGGAGGCTTTCTATTGTAGTTCCATCCAAAAGAAGTTATCATAACTATTTAAAGTTTCATTCCCAATAACGAACAACTGAATTTGATGTGAAACATCCAGCTAGACAGAAGTCAGAAGCGCCATTGTTCTGAACTCACTAATGAGAGGAAAACAGCGAGCATCTGGAGTCAGTAGCAGGTCAGAGTTGAGGTGCTTTGTGTGGGATGATTAAGGCAGATAAGAGTTCAGTGAGTCTCATTCGGTTGGTTTTTTAACGCCCCCTAAAAATGTGATGCAAATACTGTGATAGCTGGAATGACGAGGATGCTAGTTAACTTTAAAGATCTCTCATTTGCAGATGCCCTGCTGCTTAGGGTTTATCAGACTCACCTTCTTCCCTGTCAAACGGCCCAATCGGTAATTGCACACTAATTATACACATGAAATAAAGATGCATGGAGCAGCAGCAGATTCATGCTGATAAACTTTTTATTTTAGGTACATACATCCAGGGGGTCATTAGGCTAAAATGTTTCTGTTCTCACTAAACACTGTAAAATAAAGTGTGGCTGTGAATTTTGATTCTGCATAAACGGAGCTTATTCAGTTAAACTGATCAATGCTCAAAAGTTATTTGAATTTATCTGTGACATTTGTCTGAGTAGAGAAGGCAAGGTGTGGCATGAAAGCATGAAGTTGGAGTGCTGGTGACAAAAGCTTATGTTCCATAGAGGGGTCCAAGAAAGGTTGCAGCTGGTAGGGATGTTGTGGTGCGTTCGATTTACCTCGGAACTGGGAATGGTATCACACCTGAGTTAACTGTGCTCCTATTAATGTAGACGGAGACATCAGGATTCCAATATGGTGACGCACACCTCCCAAGTAGCCATTGTTTGTTTTTTCCTACTCGAAAGTCGGGATGTTCGAGTTCCAATAACAAATCGACCGCATCATTATTTTTCTGTTCCTGTTGTAAAAGCGGGACATTCAACCAACTCAGACTGCAACATTTATCGACCCTCTTCAGTTGTGCGTCCATACAACAATGGAGCAGTGTGGCTAGATTGGGTTGCCAGCGTCACACAAACAATACAGAATCATATGTGTAGGAACAATTTTACGCATTGTTGTGTATTTACCATGTTGTACTTGTGCGTAAAAATGTTCCTAAATATAAGAAGAGGTCTGACCATGCGTATGAACAGCATCTATTGGAAGAATGGGAGAACTGCAACACTGAATGACTCACTCATCCATGCATGTTCCTCCTCCACTAATTATTTTTACCCATGTGATGTTCCAGTGGTCAGATTTTCACCAAAAAATTGACCAGAAATTAACTTTCATTTGCAGACACAAACACACCATCTGTCTGGCCCAGAAAAGAGAACTCTGCTCCAGTCCCTGAGACACAACATTCTCAGTCAAGGTCTCATGAAGCCAAACTGCTGCACCCTCACTCTGAATAAAGTTCACCTTCCTCAAAGTTCCTCAGACACTTTACAACTTATAGGTTGAATTAATCAAATGTGTTCAATGAACAAGACGTTTAAATCAAATGTTTGAATAATCTGTGCTTTAATCAATGAGATAATTCTTAATGTCTAACATCCACTTCACAGAAGTGTGTAAACATTCTCACTCACACAAAGAGTTAACCTCTCTGAGTATCTGACTGAAGGCATGATGACTTACTGAGGTATGTTTGTTAAAGCCCTCAAACATGTCAAACTCTGATTTTCCAAAATTTTAAATAAGGCAGGTGATAAAACAAAATTGTTTACAGGATTAGTTCAGGTTCTAGCTGACTCCCGATCCAGCCAAATTGGTGAAAAAAGCATTTTGAAACCATCTTCTCTTTTGACATCAGGTCAAAGCCTCTCCAGGGGTGGATTTAGCAATTTGGGGGCCCAAGGCAAACACAGACATGGGGCCCCTTACACTAAATTTTCGACAATCTTACCTTTAACTGGATTTGCGAAACTCTCCCCTCTTCTGACATGAGTTATTTTCCCTTTATATTTGTCCTCCTCTTTTTTCCTGTTTTTCTCTCCCTTTGAGCGCTTTCAATATTTGCTCTGCTTTCTTTTTCCTGTCTGTGCTCCTGTGCTTTAGCCTTAGTTATTATTTTTTCTATTTTCCATTTTGGTCTCTGTTTTCCTCCCTTTAAACATTTTCCATTGTCTTTCCTTTCTGCTTCTTTTTGATGTTTACATCGAAAAACAACGTCACTTTCAGAAGTGAAAATAAAAGCTTTTATGAAGCAAGCTGCTTCTTTCTCTTATTGGAGCCACTAGGATAACTCCATTTCATGCTTAATGTTTTGACTATTGCTTTGAGTTTGTTACGAATGCTCCCGCCTCTCTTCGTCTTCTGCTTTCTCTTCTTATTCTTATTTGTGGTCTTATGGCACTTGGCAAACAGCAATTTGGTGCATTACCGCCACCAACTGGATTGGAGTGGAATGACTACCAATAACGTCCTGTTTGTGCATCGCCATCTTAATAACCCTCTTATGACCAAAATTATAACAGGGCCACCTGGTATTTTTTTTTATCTTATAGCTGAAAAATTGTAATACAAAGTGCAAAGTGTGTGTAACTCTTCTCCTTTTTTCAGAACAACCTCCGCTTTCAGTGTATAGTTTGTGTTTAGAATTTATTTCTATTAAAGCCTTTAAAAAATCAGCTCAAAAGTGAAAAAAGCAAAAAACGTATTCAAATTTTTTACATTTATTACTGAACAGGAGCTTCAGAATTACTGGGCAAACAATTTGGAATGAACAATTTAAACTTTGAACTGTAATGCATCTATTCTTAAAAAAGTTTGAACCTTGGTATCTTTTTTAGCAGATTTAAGACCGTTTATTTTTGTAAACTTTCAGACATTTTTATTTGATGTGGTAGACCTTGAAGTAGTTTCTCTCCAACTGCAGGCAAAGCGCACCTCTCACTGCCATGGGGTGCTTCTCTTGCACACCGTGCACTGCTATACCAAAAACTTTTGTTATAGCAAAAATATTATTTATTGTAAAAAGATAAATAATGCTGGAATGAAGCTGAATCTTACAATTAGCAAATAGTTGAGGGGTGTTCAAATAAAATAAAAATCTGAACAAACATTCATATCCTGGTTCACCGGAGATCTGTCCTTCTTCATGGTCACTGTCTTCAGATATAAGCCTCCTGGGACACCTAATAGATCGTGTTGATTTTCTTTGAGGCATTTCCATAATTTCATGCTGGCTTTTGATGCTAATTAGCTTCCCCGTCCCGTTATCCGCTTTCACTGCGCGATGCGCTCAGTTTCAATCGGGCTGTACAGCAGGATTTCCCCGTAGCGATATTTTCCCTAACTCTGATTGCTTCATGCTATAGATAGTTGGAAAGCTGCTTTTATGTACTTTTAGGAACCGTTGGAATTTTTTGAATCTGATCAGCCATTCAAAAGTTATAAAACGGAGCATTTTGGATGACAAACTCAGCACGTCTCTGAATCTGTGTTGTGATTCGTTGCACTCAAGACAGGGAATCCCGGTGGCTACTGTAATGTATTGTATATGCACGAAAAGCCCCATTTTTAATCTTTTTAGCACTTTTAGAATTTTAATGATATCTTGAACGGTTCAGGAATTATGGTAATGAGAAGCATGTCCAATCCCGTCTGCGGTGACAGGTTGGTAATAAGAGCATTGTGGCATTAACAGAGGGGTGCTGGCGGTCAGTGCTGGGGGGCCCCAACACAAGGGGGCCCCAGGCGGCCGCCGACCTATGCCTAATGGTAAAACCGCCTCTGCCCCTGCACCCAAAGGCTCTCTTATTCTTTGTATTGGACAGGAGGTTCCAGCGTGCGTGGTTTATTTATTTATATGTTGTTGTTCTTCTTCTGCTTTTTCTTCTTCCTGTGAGACTGGTGGGGCGGCACCCAAGCGCCCTCTATGGGCGAGCCACCACTGGTTACAGGATTTTGTGACATAATCCTCATATGTATGTCATGCAACGGGAAAAAAAAAGTTGGTATATACATTTGTTTATTACCACAAAGGGGGGAATATCTTGTGTTCTGAACACTAGGGGTTACTATAGGCTCATACTGAGCAGGGTTGTCACAGTAACCGGTGTGGCGGTAAACCCCGGTAAAAAAGTTGACAATAATAATAACCGTCTTGTTTTAAAAAAAATGTATTATCTCGGTGGATTACCGTGGCTGCGGTGTAGGCGCGGTGACCCTTACCAGCCACCGTATCATCTGCTGAAGTTGCCGGCAGCACATGCGCGCTTTGTTGTTTACAGCCAAAACTTTCTTGAAGCTAAAGCTGAAATAATGGCCAAAGGAGGAGACGACAGTGCTCAGGACATTTATTATCCCTCAAAGAAGACAAAGTGGGAAGTACGGGCATTTTTTTAGATATTTGAAGAATGTCGAGGGACAGTTGATAGAAGACGGCTATCTTGTTTGCAGCACGTGCAGAAAAAGTGTCTGTGAAAGGCAGCAATGCTTCAAATCTCATGACACATCTGCGTGACCATCACCCACAACTCTACAGTCAACGCAAGGCAAGCTAACGTTAGCTTTTAGCTAAAATGCGTGATCCGAGGATTTGAGTTGAGGGAGAATGCAACGAGTGGCTACATAAAGCAGCCGCAGCGCCGCTACCTGCATACAAACCGTGTCGCGGACACCCCATATTGAAATGACGCTATGCATTAAGGGGCTCCCAGGGGCAGATAAGAGCTGGTCTCTCTCCGAGAATAATTATGAATTTAACAATGATTACTGTCTGATGACATTTTCCCAAATCTGCAAAGCTCACTGGAAGAACACAAACCGAAGACAATATTTTCCTGATATCGGGTTTATTACTCAAGTAAGGGTAAAAAAGTATCTGATTAGAAGGCTACTTGAGTTCTGAGTATCATCTGATCTACTATTTTTTAAATGATGACATCAAACAGACAAAAAATAAGAAGTTATAGGCAAATACTGGTATTTTAAAGACTAAAGGGGAAAAATGTCAACAAATAAACAACATCATTACAAAATAACAAATTTTAGGCAAAAGTTTGACACAAACTGAGGATAATATTTTCCTGATATACAGGGTTTATGTTGAAATTGTAACACGTTTAAAAAAATACCGCAATAATACCGAAAACCGTGATAATTTTGGTCACAATAACCGTGAGGTTAAATTTTCACACCGTGACAACCCTAATACTCAGAGATAGAGAAGAAGAATGTAAGTTTAGTGGATAAATGGTACAAAATACTGAGCTTCAGTTTGTAGTTGAAGCTCAATTCCAAATGGCTTAACATGGCAAGGTTGCTGCAATGAGCAGGGATAGAGACAATCAGCACGACTTTGTGATGATGGACATCCTGTCAGGCAGTGTCTGATGAAGATGATGCTCCACAGTCATGCCCTGGGACCAGGCAGATAGCCTGATCCATCATCATGCAGACACACCGTACAGCCAGTGTAAAGCGCTTTTACTCCAAAAGCTTTGAGTGGAAGTGTTTGTGTCCCCGATCCCTCTCTCCAAACAAAGATGACATGATGTATCAAGGCAAGCAGGCAGAGCCAATCAATAGCTTGTCTGGGTTATGCATCACAAGGGTCAGACACTGTGATCCCACTCTCCATCACTCTAAAAGCTTCTTCCTCTTGTACTTAACTCCCTCATGGGGTTCTGCAATTCATCACTGTTAAAACTTTACTGCCCTCAGATATCCATTGCCAGTATTAACATTTAGAGCCAAATCACGTGTTTGGAGATATAAACTATCTAGCAAATTTCTAATTTGCTACACATAGTCTCTCTGTACCAGTGCTGGTTTAGTTTGGGAGAAAAACGTATTTCAATTCAAGTTTGGGCCTAAAAGCAGAGGCCAGATATGAAATCCAGAGTTCCTGGTGGATTTTTGTGTATAATGAATTATATAATTTGTGAAAAAGATGAAAACCTCAAATTTATAAGGACTACATACATTTGTCTTTGTTTCTGTTCTAAATTTAAAAAGTGAGGAAACCACCAAAACGCTAAGCAAATAGAAATTAATTAAAGCTCCATTCTAACAGCACACTCATTTTTAGATACCCTTTCAAGCAAGAAGACTACAACTCTGGATCAATTCAGAATATTTAAGAACATGGAAAATGTCAATAAAGAAAGAAGAAATCAGAGACAACTGATAACTACTTTGATGCTGTTGTTTGGGAGTTTTCCCATGAGTCTGTGCTCCGTGCACTGAAATAAAATTGGAGTGGCATTTACTTAAAAAAAGCAAGGACCGTATTTACACGCAGAAAGTGCTTGTAATTTTTACTCAGGCTATTTTTAAGTAATATATACTTTCTAGAACCAAATATTTTTATGAAAAAGATCTAAGTAAATGTTACAGGACATACTTACATAGTTTGTAATTTTTACTCACATTACCATTGCTTGTAATTACAAAACCCAAGTGAAAGTTGCTGATGTTTCTTTGTGTTTTTTACTCCACTTTTCTTTGTTATATTCTATGAAATTGTAAAGTAATATGCATTAATAATGTATTTGTTAATATAAATTGAAGTAACAATTTTTACTATTCTATGTCATGTATGGGGTTAACCGTCTGACCCAAGACATACAGAATCAACTTCAGAGTCAAGAGGATGGGTTAGAAAAAACAAAATATTTATTATCTTAACTAAAGGAGCACCGTTAAGGTAGGTGACGATTTGGAGCTTAGCTCAGTTCTTTATAGTCCAGAAATCCTGGGGCCCAGCGTTCTGGGTAGGGAGGAGAGAAGAGGAGAGAGGAGGGTCCGGTTGGCTGGTGAGTGGCAGGAGGAGCGCGCGACAGGGCGAATCCTCGGAGTCCTGAGAGGGGGGAGGGTGCGGAGGCGGCAGAGAGCTGGCTGGTCAGAAGAGGCTGGAGCGGGGAGACAGGCGTGGATCCGTGTCTTATGGCAGGTTCTTAAAGTGGAGGATTGACCTGAAGGAGAGGGAGAAGCAGGGTGAGGTTACTCGGAACGAAGCTCGGGAGACAATAGTCAAAGATTAAAAAGGCTCGTGACACTCAGGTAGCTCTACCAAGATTGAGTAATCATCCAGCGCTGAGGGGCGTCTCCCTGCTCCTTAAGAAGTCTGCTGATGAGTAGCAGATGGCTCGTTGCTCTCCGGTTCCGCCCATCTGCACTCAAACAGAACGAGGGTCAGGTGTTTTCACTCACCTCCAACCGTGACAGTACCCCCCCCTCAAGGGACGCCACCGGGCGGCCCAGACGCAGAGGAGGAGGAGCGAGACAACTCAAAGTCCCGAATCAGGGAAGGGTCTGTGATGAACGAGCGAGGCACCCAAGAACGGTCCTCTGGGCCATAACCCTCCCAGTCGACCAGGTACTGGAAACCACGCCCCCGGAGGTGGACGTCGAGAAGGCGGCGAACTGGGTAGACGAGACCACCTTCGAACTGCCTGGCCGGAGGCGGAGGAGCAGGAGGAGGGCAGAGGGGGCTCGTGGAAACTTGCTTGATGAGGGACACATGAAAAACAGGATGCACTCTCATTGGGGGGGGGGGGGGGGGTGTTCCAAACGGACAGCGGAAGGGCTGATAACAGAAGTGATCCTGTATGGTACGATAAACCTGGGCGACAGCTTCTTGTTAGAGGCCTTGAGACGTATGTCCCGGGTGGACAACCAGACCTCCTGGCCCGGAACATATGCCGGAGCAGGTCGCCGGCGGCGATCGGCCAGGCGTCGATTCTTGGCTGCTGTTCGACTCAGAGCAGCAGCAGTGGCAGCCCAAATCCTCCTGGAGCTGCGGATGAACTGGGGAACAGATGTAGAGGGTCTATGGTCCTGAGGAAGTACGGGGGGTTGGAAGCCCAGGGAGACCTCGAACAGGGAACGCCCAGTGGCGGATGAAATGTGACAATTATGGGCGTACTCAACCCATGGCAGTTGGGCACTCCAGCTCTTAGGGTTGGAGGAGCAGACACAGCGTAACATGGCCTCCAGCTCCTGGTTCATGCGTTCACATTGCCCGTTGGTTTGGGGATGAAAACCCGAACTTAGAGCCACACGAGCACCCAGGCTGGAGGCAAACTCCTTCCAGACTTTGGACAGGAACTGGGGCCCCCGGTCAGAGACTATTTCCCCTGGTATGCCGTGTAGCCGGAAGACATGCTTAACCAGGAGCTGGGCCGTGTCTGCGGAAGAAGGGAGAGATCTTAATGGAACTAGATGGCAGGACTTGGAAAAACGGTCCATAACAGTGAGGATTGTACTGAAACCATGAGAAACTGGTAAGCCGGTCACAAAATCCAGGGCAATATGCGACCATGGTCTGGATGGCACCGGAAGGGGGTTGAGGAGTCCAGCTGGGGGTTGGTTAGAACACTTATTGCGAGCACAGGTTTGACAGGCGTTAACATAATCCTTGACATCACGAAACAGTGTAGGCCACCAAAAAGACCTACGAATGAAGGCAACAGTTCTACTTATCCCAGGATGGATGGAGAACTTAGCTGAATGAGCCCAACGTATCACGGGACCTCTAACCTTAGAGGGCACATACATCCTGTTGGGAGGACCATTACCTGGACCGGGTTCAGTTCTTAGGGCCTCCTCCACCTGCTTGTGTATATCCCATACCACTGCCGCTCCCACCAGGCAGGATGGGGGAAGGATGGTGTCAGGTACAGGATCGGAGTCAGGCGAATACTGGCGGGAGAGGGCATCTGGCTTAGTGTTCTTGCTTCCTGGTCTGAAAGAGATGACAAAATTAAATCTCGAAAAGAACAATGACCAGCGGTACTGTCTGGGATTAAGCCGTTTCGCCTCCTTCAGACACGACAGGTTCTTGTGGTCAGTCCAGACAATCGTGGGTAAGTCAGCCCCCTCCAGCCAATGCCTCCATTCCTCAAAAGCCAGTTTAACGGCCAACAATTCACGGTCTCCAACATCATAATTACGCTCGGCCGGGCTCAGACGTCGGGAGAAGAAGGCACATGGGTGAAGACGGTGATCAGTGGCGGAGACCTGAGACAGGATGGCTCCAACTCCCGTGTCAGAGGCATCAACCTCGAGGGTGAACTGCTTGGTGGGGTCTGGTCTTGTGAGTATGGGAGCATGGGAGAACTTGTGCTTTAGTTCGTTAAAAGCCTTATCGGCCGCTGGGGTCCAGGCAAAGGGTCGTTTAACCGAGGTGAGGTCGTTGAGAGGAGCAGCGGTCTGGCTGTAGTTACAAATGAATCTCCTATAGAAATTTGCGAAACCCAGGAACCTCTGCAAATGTTTACGTGTTGTAGGCGTTGGCCACTCTAGCACTGCTTTTACCTTGTCAGGGTCTGTCCTCAACTGCCCACTCTCCAAAACAAAGCCGAGAAACTTGACTGAGGGCACGTGAAACTCACTTTTCTCGGCTTTGACGTACAGACGATTCTCCAATAGTCTTTGGAGTACCGCTCGGACATGGACTTGATGCTCAGCCAGGTCCTTGGAAAAGATTAATATGTCGTCAAGGTACACAGACACAAACTTGTTAATGAAGTCACCCAGAACACTGTTCACCAGAGCCTGGAAAACGGCGGGAGCATTGGTCAGGCCAAACGGCATTACAAGATATTTGTAATGCCCCAGGGGAGTTTTAAATGCTGTACTCCACTCATCCCCCTCCCGTACATGGACCAGATGGTAGGCATTACAGAGATCTAACTTAGTAAACACAGTGGAATCTTGGACTGGCTCGAATGTAGATGACAACAGCGGAAGGGGGTACTTGTTTTTAATAGTTATCTGATTGAGCCCCCGGTAGTCGATGCAGGGTCTAAGGGAACCATCTTTCTTTGCCACAAAGAAAAACCCAGCACCCAGGGGGGACGTAGATGGCCGTATGAGACCAGACGCCAATGATTCGTTTATATACGTCTCCATGCATGCTCTCTCAGGTCTGGAAATGTTATATAATCTGCTGGATGGCAATGCAGCCCCTGGAAGTAGCTCAATAGCACAATCAAAAGGTCTATGAGGGGGCAGAGAGGTGGCTTTAGACTTGTTAAATACCTGATGCAGGTCATGGTAGACGGGTGGCACACCTGACAGGTCCGGCGGGGAGCAGTTCTCGGGCGTGGGAGCCTCCGGGGATGGATGAACCGAGCGTAGACAGCTTGAGAGGCATTGAGGACTCCAGGCCACCACTTGGCTGGATCGCCAATTGATGTGGGGTTCGTGAGTGGCGAGCCAGGTATGACCCAATACCAGAGGAGACTGAGGAGATGGAAAGACATAAAAAAAAGATTTTCGTAATGATTGCCAGATACCTGCAGTTGTATGGGTACTGTCTTGTGGGTGATGGTTGGAAGAACCTCTCCATTGAGTGCAGCCACAGGAATGGGTTCAGGAAGGGAAGTGAAGGGAATCTGGAGTTTGTCCACGATGGTCCGGTCGATGAGATTCTGTTCACATCCGGAGTCGACAAGGGCTTGGGTAGTGAATGAATGCCCGTTAAATGATACCACACAGGGAAGGCAACACCGAGTTGCGTTGCTTCTGTTTATACCACCCACCAGTACACTCGGAACTACTGGTGGGCTCTCTCTTTTAGGTGTTGCGGACACTTGGAGACAAAATGGCCGCCCTGGCCACAATAAATACACAAACCACCTCTCATGCGGCGTTCACGCTCCTCTGGCGTTAGGCGAGCCCGGTCGACCTGCATGGGTTCCTCATATTGCGTGCTGGACCTGACCTGCACAGAGGAACGAGGAGCAGAGGCGGAAAGGGTTAGTGAGGGTCGCTTGGTACCTCTAAGCTCCTGTTGCTGTTTGTCGATGGTGATGGCCAACGTGATCAGGTCCTCCAGTGTCCTGGGCTCTGGGCACAGAGCCAGCTGGTCCTTAATCCTGTCACTGAGAGCTTGAACAAAAGCTCCCTTGAGAGAATCCTCATTCCAGGTTGATGCAGCTGCGATAGTCCTAAAATCCAGAGAAAAATCAGCAACAGTTTGCCGTCCCTGCTGCAGAAGCCATAGCCTTTTAGCTACGTCAGCTTGTGTCTCTGATCTGCCAAAAGTTAGCTTGAACTCCGTAAGAAAGTCTGCTAGTGGTCCCTGTAAAAACCCCGGCTGCAGGCTTCTAGTTTCGGCCCATCTCAAGGCTTTACCTCGTAAAAGACCAACAATGTAGGAGATTCTGGACGCTGCAGTGACGAAGGACGAAGGCGAGCGTTCAAAAGCGAGGTCACACTGTAATAAAAATCCTAAACAGTTCTCAGATTCGCCACTGAACGTCTCAGGGGGTGGCGAATCTGCTACTCGGAACAACAGAGAGCTCGGGACCTGAGAGACTTCTAGTCCGGGTAAAACAGGTGGGGGTTGAACAGAAGGTTCCGGAGCAGCGGCTCGTTCACAGAGCGTCTGCACAAGTGTCTCTAGCTGATATACACGCTGTGTGACGTTGGCCAGTTGCTCAGTTAGTGTCCGAATCTGATCGGCCTGCTCAGTCAGGATACCCGATAGATCCCGCGGAGTTGATCCTGAGGGGCCAGACATCTGTTGGCTGGATGATTCTGTCATGTTTGGGGTTAACCGTCTGACCCAAGACATACAGAATCAACTTCAGAGTCAAGAGGATGGGTTAGAAAAAACAAAATATTTATTATCTTAACTAAAGGAGCACCGTTAAGGTAGGTGACGATTTGGAGCTTAGCTCAGTTCTTTATAGTCCAGAAATCCTGGGGCCCAGCGTTCTGGGTAGGGAGGAGAGAAGAGGAGAGAGGAGGGTCCGGTTGGCTGGTGAGTGGCAGGAGGAGCGCGCGACAGGGCGAATCCTCGGAGTCCTGAGAGGGGGGAGGGTGCGGAGGCGGCAGAGAGCTGGCTGGTCAGAAGAGGCTGGAGCGGGGAGACAGGCGTGGATCCGTGTCTTATGGCAGGTTCTGAAAGTGGAGGATTGACCTGAAGGAGAGGGAGAAGCAGGGTGAGGTTACTCGGAACGAAGCTCGGGAGACAATAGTCAAAGATTAAAAAGGCTCGTGACACTCGAGCTCTCCGTTTCCGCCCATCTGCACTCAAACAGAATGAGGGTCAGGTGTTTTCACTCACCTCCAACCGTGACATTCTATTAAATAGATGGTTTTGGAGATAGATCTGTTTTCAATCATCCCCTCACAAAATGTTTTCTAAAAGGTGTCAGAAGGAACAGACCTGTGTACCGCCCGCTATTCCCGTGAGGGCCTCACTCTTATCTCTGGCTGCCTCAACCTTTTAAACCCTGGGCTGAGGCTGAGCGACCCTCACTAAAAGGAGACATGTTGGGTGTGTCCATTGGTTGAGCTAACCAGTGTGGCGTAAACCCATCCAGCTGCACATTATTCCAATAGCAGCTAGCTTAAGGGCTAAGACTAGACGAAATAGAACGTTGGTTACGTATTGTAACCCCAGATTCTATGAGTCTAGTCGCAGCCCTTAAGCTAATGGCCCCACTGGTTCTGTTAGGACTAAGAGCCATCGGAGGCTAACAGTGGAGTCGCTCCACTTATATACCCACAAGGGGTGCCCACCATTGGTGGGCGTAAATTTAAGCTCTTCATGATTGGCTGATGCTGAGATCACCCTTCCAATAGCAGCTAGCTTAAGGGCTGCGACTAGACTCATAGAATCTGGGGTTACAATACGTAACCAACGTTCTGTGTGTGGACTGTATTTTAAATAGGTAAAAGAACCGAACTTACCTGTCTTGTCTTCTCCAGGGTGTCCTGTTAAGGGTTTCCCCCTTCTTCTTCTTCTTTTTGTTTATTGGCGGGTGGCAACCAACTTCTAGGTGCATTTCCACCACCTTCAGTGTGGGAGTGGGAGTCGCAATAGGGAGAAACTGTTCTAATTAAATTCTATTTATCAAATTACTAGTCTTTAAAAAAGGGTTTCACCTGAAACATGGGCACCATTTTAAAGGTTCTGGGAGGAGCCATGAGGCAGATTGGGAAGGGGTGTTTGGGAATTGCATTTTGGATGTTTATGGTGTTAAAATGTTAATTATAGATATTTTTATTGTTGTGATGGCTTCTTATGGGTTTTTAAGATTTGATTATGTAGAAGGGAGTGTAATTAGGATTTGATTTTTTAGAAGGGAGTGTAATTATTAAAGATGCACTATCACATGGTTCAGTCCTAGTACTGATGAGTTCCACAGTATAAAAGGCGCCAATGAACATCTGTACTGTTGTTGCTGGTCAGAGCTCTGCAAGCATGTGAGCACTGGTGTAAATAAAAATGGGAAACTACTCCATCTAAGACTCCTCTGCATCATTTGTGCTGCTCCGCCTCCTACCGCTACCCGATCCAGTCTACACCACTCACTGTAAAAGTTTCTTGTGCAGAGACTGGAACTTTGCAGACATTTTCAGGCTGTCAAGCTCAATGAAAAGCTTCTGAAATGCTTCAAACGTATATTTCAGTTTCTGTGGATAACTTAAGTTGACCGCATAGATGACTCCCATGAGGAGGAGGCAAGCATTTGTCACACTTTTGCAGTCCTGCAAAACCTCGAGCCCCTCAATAATGACAGACATGTACACTGGATCTTGGTTGTCCTGTGCCACACTGGGATGATAACAGCAACCTTCATCAAATGATTTTTGCAGTCCTCTTTTGCTGCTTCTTGGCTGACATCCTGAGGGAAAAAAAGCCACAATTATGAATAACTTACAACAGATTCCATGTAAAAGAAGCAGTTAAAGAAAAACAGTAAAAGAGGTATACTCAAATCAAATAATATTCACATGGCACTTTTCAAATGTAAAGTTACACAATGTGCATCATAGAGCCTGACCCTGAGATTGCAAAGAAAAACACTTTTTGGGGCCATCAAGACCAAGAGGAATGAACACCTACGACCACAATGAGCGCTGCCACAGTGACCACCCTGGTCAGGGCACATAGGTGCAGAGCACTCCAGCCTCTCGGGCTGGTAACATTGCGCTGCAAGATGAATTCTCATGAGATTTGAGGGTAAAAGCATCAGTTAAAAGCCTGATATGAAAAATATGCGTCTTGAGTATCTTTAAAAAAAATCACAAATGTAGAGAATCTTTGAAATTGCAGCTTGAAATTGGAAGTGGGCATGGGCACTCGGGGGAAGGCTGAGATCTTCGCTGCCAGGTGCCATTGAGTGTGCTCACTTCCAAGGTCCTAAGTGTGTATTTGCATGAAATGTCATTGGTGGAAGTGTTTAATGTGCAAATTAAAATTGGGGTGCAAGCCGTCACGGGATTGCGGACATGGGAAACATATCCACACCCCCGACATACCCACACCCCAAAGCCCTATTTGCATGTTTGAGTGGTAATGTTAAGGAGCAGGAGGAAAATGTCTGATGGGGAGGAATGGCTGGTGGGCCTAGACCCTCCAGGGACCCAGCTCCTCAACTGGCCCCAATAGGCATCCCCGTTCCCAAAATCTACCCGGGGCATGGAGACCCCCGTCTATCTAGCCAGGGCCCAAAGCAGCAGGATCGCAGAGTCCATGCCCTCACCCTGACCCACCCAGGGGCGATACAGCTATCAGGCAGCAACCTGTGGCTACCGTCAAGACCTCCCAAGGTCCCTCACATGGCCGCCAGAAGCCCAACCAATGAGGCCACCCTAAGCGCCACCAGAGAATGGCAGCAGTCCCCACACCTTGTCAGTGACCACCCCCCCAAGGAACCTCCACAACTCCAAACTTGGACTCTCTACCACATCAATGACAGCATCATGTAGGACAATATCAGTGATGCACAATCATCACTATTTGATTGAATCAATCAAAGGAGCTCATAGAAATTGATTTGAAGTGGAGGCAGAGGCTGTCTTAAGTGTAATATGATCCAACTAAACATTTCAATACTGGTTAATGCAAAGAGTATCTGTATTTTTCCAGTTTATGAGGATAGTTTTCTTTGCGATGTATATGGCAGTCAGAACCACGTGAACCAAATTGGTTTCAATCAGGACATCATCCAGGTATCCTAGCAAACAAAATGAGAGAAGTTGGGATATCACATTTCAGACACTGAAATTTCAGAGCCCTTACTCTACACCAGAATCCCTGAACAGGTGGAACGGACCACAGTGCGTGGATGTAATTGTCAGGAATGTTGTTTGTGCAGTGTGTGCAGGTATCAGACGGCAATCGGCACAAACCCCATCCTGAACATCCGATGACCTGTATAGTGTACTCTGTGCAGAATTTTTAAACAAGTCTGAGACCAGAAATCCTGGTCAAAGCTGACTGACAGATCCCCCTCCCATTTTTCTATAGGAATTGCTATTGAATTGTCTATTTTGTAGAGTGTCTTATATACTTTAGATAGTAGTTTGGGGTGATTGAGATTAAAGAACTCTAGTTCCCTTGATAGTGTTTGTAATTCTACTTTATTAAGCTTAAATTATTGTGTAAATACAGATTTAATTTGGTGATATTCTGAAAATGTATTCTCATCTATCCCATGTTGGGAGACTATTCTTTTAAATGGCATGAAATCCAATTCTTCAAATATGTGTTCTAGGTATAGGATTCCTTTACACTTCCAGTCAGGAAGGTTCACCATTTTCCCGGACAGTTTGCAAAACAAGCTGTCTGGGTTATTCCAGATGGGCATGTGTCTGCATGGTAGTAGTGAAGACTCTGGTCATTTTTAGATATTCCCACCATGCTGTCAAAGAGGTGTTGATATTAAAACTTTTAAAGCTTTCATGTCTTCTTATGCTTGAAATAATGAATGGTCCAAAAGCTCTGCCTGATTGCAAATTGGCTGTTCTACATCTAACCAGGACTCATCTAGAGGGTTATGTGGCATTTTGGTATTTATTGGAGCCTGTTGGCTAAGAAAGGATAAAAGTAGGGTATTTCCAGCCCTCCTCTATCTATGGTCTTCCAAAGCATTTTTAAGCTAATTCATGGAGGTTTATCCTTCCAAAGTAATTTAGTGATGGAGGAGTCCAGATATCTAAACCAGTCAGATGGTGGCTTGCTTAGGATCAATGAAAATAAATAATTGATTGGTAAACCCCTCAATTTAATTGTAGCAACCCTCCCCATGTGTCATGATGGGTGGAAGTTTCCTGACCCACATGAAAGAATCACACACGGAAAACAGGTAAGATCTTACAAAAACTTTATTTTAAAGGAAATAAAAGAGAAAGTGAGGACGCTGTTCCATAAACAAGACAGGATGAAAATCCAAATCTAAAACAAAGAACAAATGGGGTGAGAACCAGAAATCTGAGAACCAGGGAAAGTAAATAGAAAATGGAGTGATCTTATGATGCGTGGACTGAGAATGAGCTGGAGTGGGAGGCTGGTCAGGTCTAGTCTGAGATGGGTCAAGCTGAGGGGAGTGGTTTGTAGTTGAGGAGGATCCAGGGCAGGTGGATGGTGGAGAGTGGGCGGACAGGAGAGGTGAGCGACGCAGAGACAGACACATTTCAGGCAGGCTGGGACTGAGACTAGGATCCAGGACAGGTACTCTCTGAACAGGGAAGGCTGTATAAGGACAAGTAAAAAAAATCACAAGAGTTACAAACACTCCGACTGGGAAAGGACAAGGCTGGAGGTTACCCAATGTGAGAGTATCAACCGGCGCTGAAGTGTGGACACACCGCTCCTTAAATCCCCTGGCCTTGCTGATGAGGAAATCGGTCACAGCTGAGACTCTTTGACACGCCCACCTGCAAACAATCTCAGAGGAGCAAAACATGTAGATCAAATGCAGAACCGTGACGCCATGAGTGATATTGGTAGGGACTTCCATCTGGCAAGATCATCTCCTGCTTTCTTTAAAAGTGGGATGTAGTTTAGTTTTGTTAAATCTATCAGCCTGGGAGAGACATGAATGCCCAAGTCTGTAATATTTCCTTACTCCAGTTGTGTATTAGAGGGTGTGAGAGTAGATTGATTTATTAAATTAATTGGGAGAACAGTGCATTTTAACCATTTTATTGAATAATCTGAAATGCTTGAAAATTAGTTTATCAAGTAAATTGCATGGGAGAGAGAGGATTCAGAATTCTGGTGATAAAGTAACACATCATCTGCATAAAGACAGATTTTATGTTCTATGCTCTTACACGTTATGCCTTTAATACCTGTAGTTTGCCTGATTGCGGCTGCTAGTGGTTCAATAAAGATAGCAAACAGTGAGGGGGAGAGTGGACATCCCTGTCTGGTCCCCCTCTGAAGGCGGAAGCTAGCTGATGATTGGTCGTTTGGCCTGGCATGTGCTGTTGGTGAACTGTATAATGTTTTTTATGAAGAAGTTCCAAAGTTGCAAATAAGAACTTCCAGTTAACTCTGTAGAAAGCCTTTTCTGCATCAAGATATAAGATACTAGTTTCTATGTTTCTACTATAAGAAAAGTCGATCAAACTAAGTAATCTACGTGAATTTGAGGACGAATGCCTCCCCTTAATGAAACCAGTTTGGTCAGTGTGTATTATGAAAGGGGCTACCATGTCTAATCTTTTTGCAAGGGATTTGCAAATTATTTTAAGGTCAACATTAATAAGAGATATGGGGTGATAGCTGGTTAACAGGAGACTAATGTTGGCTGAATTCATATTTGGCTGTAGCTTGCCATTTTCCTCAATTTATCTCGTCATTCTGAAGAATGTTGGATCCAGAATTCTATGTAGAACTCTGCTGGAAATCCATCTGGACCTGGAGCCTTATGGGCATGGTTTTAAGGGCCTCCTGGAGCTCAACTGATGTTAGAGGCGCGTCCAGGACTGCAGCTTGACTATCTGATAATTGAGGAAGTGTTATCCTGTCAAGAAACTGATTGATCTCATTATCTGATGTTTCTCTTTTCTTGTTAATAAAGATATTGTAAAACAGCGATCACCACTGACTTCAAACATCTGCACCACTGTGCTTTTGGATCTTTGAGACATATAAAACATGACAGTGTTCTGCATCCAAGTTGCTCCTGGCCTTGTGGCTGGGGATGATCTCACACAGTTTAACTGCTGCTATTACACACTGACACAAAGCCATTTCCATCACAGAGCTCTTAATGTTCAGATATGTCAAATCCCGCCTGTAACCCTGCAGCTGTATGACATCTAATTCAGTCTTACACCAGGGCTGATAATGACAGTATTGATTTAGCTTTTGTTCTCTTTTTAGGCCTTTCTGGCTGTTTGAGAGCAGTTTGTTTTGCTGCATGGCCTGGCTGCCTTTCACCTCTTTCTCTTGTCATCCCTCCATTTACTTCTGAAGACTGGCGCCAGTCTGCCATCCCTTTAACCCATGGTGTTCCACCCATCTGCACTAGACACATAAAAAAAGATCTATTATGTAAAAGATACAGTTGAGGTCAAAATGATTAACTTCTCTGATGAAATCATGCAAATTTTGAATTTCCATGGAAATGATCATAATAAAAGCTGATCATCTTTTATTGCTTCCAAAAGAACAAAAAAAACATCACTACATATGAAAATCAAATTATTATTTGCACTATATTAATTTACCTCATACCAGAACATGACGAAGTGAGTTAAATCTAAAATCCAGGCTGTCTTTGAAAATCCCAGGTTGATTTCCCAAAATTTGGTTCCACAAACATCGCTAACCTGAAGCCCCTCCCATTCACCATGGTAACACATGCTGGAGAACAAACCTGCTCCGTGGCAGGCTTGCAGCTAGGCTTGCTGAAGTTTGGTCAATATGATTGGATGAAGCATGTTAAGGCCCCTTTTACTTGTCGGTGGCTGGCAGATACAAAGTGTAGAATTAGTGCCACCGCTGGCCCACTGAGGCCCTCACCAATAAAAATGACTTTCATGAAGGGCCATTTAGGTTTCCACCTTGCTAGGCGCACAGGTCACATGATCACCCTTTGTAGGCAATAGCAGGAGCCTTTTGCAGATGCACAAAAATTTTCTGGATGCATAGTCATCAATGGAGTCATCTTACGCTACTTCAGAGCTGAGCTGAGCTTATGATAGCCAGACCACTCAAGTGTTCTTGTGCCATTGATGAGCCTCAGTTTGAGAAGCTTCACTCAACAGAAGCAACTGTAACAGAGAGAGTGAAGGTTCACGTCTAACGTCAGCATTGACCCTGTTACGACCAGAAGTTCATTCAAGCAGATTAAGATTTGTTTTGGTCTAAATGGGAACTTACACAATAAAATTAATGTAAATATGGCTACAGCTTATAATATGATTAAAAAGTAATAGGAAAACACCTCATACTCTCTCTTCCTAAATAGACCAGAAGCCTGCAGAGCCCAACATTTCTCAAATGTATTTTCCCTATTGGCTGTGACTTAAATATGAGATTCCAGCTGTTTGCTTTTGTAACCTTAATGACTTCATGCTGATGATTCACATCACTCTGTGTAGTGGATGCAATTACATCATGAAATTAGCTTAACATCCTAATTTTTTTTTTGTTTGGCAAAAAAATAAAAAAATAACTGATGATATTATGAATTACATGCTTTTGCCCACCCCTAGATGGAATCTTAATTTCAATAGTTTTTTTCTATAGTTGTGTAACACAGAGTAGCTAACTTTTTACCTAATTTTGCTGACAGTTTCAGCTTCTTTCTGTCGCCTTCGTCAGAGTTTAGGTGGTGCTACATCTGTTGCTGTTTATCTGAGGGCAGTAGAGGACGATGATAAACGGCAACGGAGGTGACACCACCAAGGCTATGATGAAAGGGCCCGGTTAAAGCAGAAACTCAGCAAAATGAGGTAAAAACTTTCTCTGTGTGTTAGACAAGAAAAGAAAACCAGTGGAAACAGAAACGAAACACCGAAAGAACATAACAGTGAATTTAAGTTATTATACATGAATTATAAAGGTTTCCATTTGTGACTTAGCTGTGGATGGATGACTAGACAGATAGATAGATAGATAGATAGATAGATAGATAGATAGATAGATAGATAGATAGATAGATAGATAGATAGATAGATAGATAGATGATAGATAGATAGATAGATAGATAGATAGATGATAGATAGATAGATAGATAGATAGATAGATAGATAGATAGATAGATAGATAGATAGATAGATAGATAGATAGATAGATAGATAGATAGATAGATAGATAGATAGATGGATGGATGGATGATGGATGGATGGATGGATGGATGATGGATGGATGGATGGATGGATGGATGGATGGATGGATGGATAGATAGATAGATGATAGATAGATAGATGATAGATAGATAGATCAAGGGCGTCAGTTTGTTTTCAGAATTGCTGGGGACAATATAGGCTAGCACAGGGGTCGGCACCCCGCGGCTCTGGAGCCGCATGCGGCTCCTCCATCCATCTGATGCGGCTCTCTGTACTTTTAAAATAATGACTGGATATTTAAATAAAATGCTTTATATTTTACTGCATTAATTTTACATCTGTATGCCAATTCTAAATGTAAAGATTGTCTGCGTAAACCTGAACAGTTCCAACCCGGTCTTACTGTGAGACCGGGTTGACGGGTCACGCTTGTGCGTAATCATATGCGCTTCTGAGCTGCTTTCTGACCTTCCCCACCTACAAAGTTTAATTACAACAATCAAACGTGACAGAGCCCGGATTTGTATTCTGAACAGTCTAAACATGTTTTAAAAAGAATCGCGTGACAAAAGTGGCACCTGCTCAGTAAAACCACCAACAGGGTGAAAAATATCAAAATATTGTCGGCAGAGAGGGGCTACAACTTCTGGATCCACTTTATATAAATCGTTTTATTGATTATCTTCTTACAAAAGACAACTGACGTGCACGAGCGACCAGGCGCGTTGCAAACTTTTCAAAAGTGTGGGGATATTGTCTGTGCCTAAAATAAGTTCATGCTATTCATCTTGTTAGTTTAATTTCCATAATAGCGGAGCAGGTGTGAATTTTAGACTCGTCACGCATGTCTCCGTTTTAAACATGTTTAAACTGTTCAGAATCCAAATCCAGGCTCTGTCTCGTTATATTGGTATAACTAAAGCTTTTACTGAATGAAACTTTACATTAAACCATGTTGAAGAGAAAAGGATCCGATTAAATCATTTCCCCCTCATTTACAGTCACGACGTACAGCGCAGTGAGCGTGGCTCTGGGGTTAATCAAGTTTAATTGTTTCTCTTTGCAACAATCTTCACAGGAAGGCAAAACAGTTAAATGACAGGTTACAGATATTTCCATTTGACTGTTTATTTTGACGGATAAACTCAAGGATGTTGTTGATTTCCTCCCACTGAAGCGGTCTGGAAACCCGGTCTCTCTGAGGGATGTGTCACTTGGAAAAATGTTATTTTTATGAAATTATGAAAGTTTGGCTGAACAGCGCTTGTTCCCGTCTCCAATATGGAGACGCATGACGCATCCAGTCGCCTCTTCAGCTCAGAAAGCACCTGTAGAGACATTTGATCACGCACAAAGTTTATGTGGAGCAGAAGCGGTCGGGCCACGGCAGGTGAAACGTTCCTAGCCTACATGAAGTGAAACTGTTTAATTGTAACATTAATATGTTACTGGACACGCAGGTCTGGTTGGTTAGACCAGTGTTTGAAGTGGAACACACACACACACACACACACACACACCAGATAAAATAATGCTGATAGCGTGGACTAGAAGACAGGTGATGGTTTACGTATTTAAATGATGATCAGGCTGCTGTAAAATGTAATCTCCATCCACATCCAGACAGAATCATCCTCTATTCTTTCTCTAGTTGCTCTGCTCTTGTCTGGGCCGATAGCTGACGGTGCGCGCGGCACGCCTAACTAGCGGCTGATGCACATTTTACGCATTTGGAGAGGTGGGCTGGATGCTTTGCGTTTACTGGAAGTTGGTCCACTTAACGCACGGGTGTAGACTACATATTAATGACAAATGAATGAAAATTAAATTGGGAGTTTTTACTTCATATTTTATAAATAAAAATGACGGGGGAACACATTTATGACATCTTTTTAAACGAAATTTTCTAGCACGACCTGCCTGCTTCACTAAGTCACTGCTTATTAAGGTCCGTCCAGAATTACCGTGGCCCACCCAAAAATGAAAACCTGGCGCCGCGCCTATTATAAACCTCTGCAAATGGTTGTTCTTCACTTTATCAAACTCAGACTTTGTACAGCTAATGTATTCAGTTGAGCTCTTCCGTCCCTCCCTCTCCTGCTCTCCTGGAAACCCGACATCGGCTGTCAGAAGCGGAGGTGAAGAAGGAGATGAGGCAAACAGAGTGAGTGCGACCTAAAGAGACCAGACTGGTGTGGAGGTGAGCAAAACAGCTGGAAAAGTGTGGGTGTTGAATCTCCCACGGGTGCGACGCCCATGGTACTGGCTACTGTCACCTGTTGTGAGCAGCGCTCTGCTGTCTGAGGGTAGGCCCCGCCCACAACGCCGCGACTGCTGCGGTGTTTTCTTTACTGTGGGAAACGGGTAATAATGGCTCTTTGATGGGAACAGGTTGCCGACCCCTGGTAAAAGATCTGAGCTGGTAAAACAAAAACCCTCATCAGCAGGCTTTTTTGAAAGTGGGGGGGACACAGCTGCCAATTACAAATTTTGCCGGGGACATGTCCCCGGTGTCCCCGGTTAAAATGACGCCTATGAGATAGATAGATAGATAGATAGATAGATAGATAGATAGATAGATAGATAGATAGATAGATAGATAGATAGATAGATAGATAGATAGATAGATAGATAGATAGATAGATAGATAGATAGATAGATAGATAGATAGATAGATAGTGTCAGGCTGATCAGACTGGATGAAGGAGACGAACAAGGTGAGACGTTTAACAGTTTTATTATTTCTCTGGTCGTATCTCTGTGAGGAAGAAACGATGACTGAGATGAGAAGCCGGTCACGGCGTCTTCCATATATAGCCTTGCTTGGCTGTGACGTGGAGGGAATCCCCGCGAGGAGCACGCTGGGAGCTCCCCACGAGGGGCATGTCGGGAGTTGTGGTCCGAAGGTCAGCCGGGAGATACCTGAGTCCTGACAGGACCCCCCGGTCCAAGGACGGCTCCAGAAGTCCCAGCGCGACCCCGGCGGACCCAGAAGTCAGAGATCAGGGAAGGGTCCAGGATGGACCGAGCCGGCTCCCAGGAGCGTTCCTCGGGGCCATAGTCCTTCCAGTCCACCAGGTACTGCCAGCCCCGACCCCTGCGGCGAGCGTCCAGGATGCGCCGGACGGTGTAGATAGGCTCACCGTCGAGGAAGCGGGCAGGAGGCGGCGCCGGAGCCGGAGGCGGGAGAAGGGAGGACTCCACGTAGGGCTTGAGCCGGGAGGTATGGAAGGTGGGATGGATGCGGAGAGTAGCCGGCAGCCGCAACCGGTACGTGACCGGGTTGATGACCCTTTGGATGGGGTATGGGCCGAGGAACCAAGGGGCGAGTTTCTTGGACCCGGCACGGACCCGAAGGTCAGCCGTGGACACCCAGACCTTGTCCCCAGGAGCATAGGAGGGACCAGGACAGTGTCGACGGAGATGCTGGTGAGCATAGCTGGTGTTAGCTCTTGTTATGGAGGCTCGTGCTTTGATCCAGGCACTCTTGCAGCGTCTCACCATGGCTTCCGCTGCCGGAACGGCGACTTCGGGTTCTTGGTGGGCAAAGACCGGGGGCTGGAAGCCATAGCAGACCTCGAAAGGGGACAGCCGAGTGGCAGATGAGGTATGAAGATTGTGGGACAGCTCCGCCCAGAGGAGGTATTTAGGCCACTGCGAGGGTTGAGCCGAGACAAAACAACGAAGGTACCGACCCAGCTGTTGGTTAGCCCGCTCCGTCTGGCCATTGGTCTGCGGGTGGTAGCCTGAAGATAGACTGACCGATGCTCCCATCAGCCGACAGAAAGCTTTCCAGAACCGGGCCGTGAACTGGGGCCCCCGATCCAAGACCACGTCGACTGGGAACCCGTGGAGGCGCACCACGTTCTCCAGGAACAGTTCCGCTGTGCGTTGGGCTGAGGGGAGACCCGGAAGGGCGATGAAATGGACAGACTTAGAAAAGCGGTCCGTAACCAACATGACAGTGTTGAGGTTATTGACCGGCGGGAGACCCATGACGAAGTCCAGCCCCACGTGGGACCAGGGGCGGCTGGGCACCGGAAGAGGTCGGAGGGCACCAGCCGAGGCCTGGTTGGGGTTCTTGGAGCGGGCA
Organism: Nothobranchius furzeri; assembly: GCF_043380555.1. Taxonomy (NCBI): domain Eukaryota; kingdom Metazoa; phylum Chordata; class Actinopteri; order Cyprinodontiformes; family Nothobranchiidae; genus Nothobranchius; species Nothobranchius furzeri. The sequence continues at coordinate 34,771,226 of NC_091747.1, read as the reverse complement.
CAGACGTCACAGGCGCTGGTGTATTCTTTCACATCCCTCGCCATGCCTGGCCACCAGAGGGCTCGCTGGAGGAATTTAAGAGTTCTGGAGAAACCAGCGTGGCCAGACAGGCGTGATGAGTGGGCCCAGGACAACGCCTCGCTGCGACAGGCCGTGGGGACATAGAGGCGACCCGCGGGGGTCTCTGGAGGCGCGGGGTCATCCCGGAGGGCGTTCTGGATAGCTTCCTCCAACGGCCACCTCAGTTGGCCCAGGAAGCGGTGTTCCGGGAGGATTGGCGCCGGCTCGGACGAGGGCGTGGAGTGGGTGAATTGGCGGGAGAGGGCGTCCGCCTTCTGGTTCTTGGCTCCCAGGCGGTAGGCGAGATGGAAGTCGTAGGGTTCAAAGAAGAGGGCCCAGCGAGCCTGGCGAGGGTTAAGCTGCTTGGCAGATTTAATGTGGGTCAGGTTCTGATGGTCAGTCCAGATCGTGAAAGGCCGAGTGGTGCCCAGAAGCCACTGCCTCCATTCCTCCCATGCCCATTTTATGGCCAGTAACTCACGGTCGCCCACACCGTACTTCTGCTGGGTGGTGGAAAACTTCCTGGAGAAGTAGGCGCAGGGATGGAGCCTGTCGTCGGGCCCGCCTTGAGACAGGAAGGCGCCGGCGCCGACGTCAGAAGCGTCGACCTCGACCACAAAGGGAACTGCAGGATCTGGATGGCGGAGGATCGGGGCCGAGGTAAAGCGGGTGACCAGGTGGCGGAAGGCCCGAATGGCGTCGGGAGTTAGACGAAACAGCTGGCCAGGGGAGCCTGGTCGAGTGAGAGAGGTGAGAGGGGCTACGAGGGTGCTATAGTTCTTTATAAAACGGCGGTAAAAGTTGCAGAAACCCAGAAAACTCTGCAGTTGTTTCAGGCTGGTTGGCAAGGGCCAGTCCTTCACCGCCTGGATTTTCTGAGGGTCCATGGTTATCCCTTCGTCCGAGATCATGTAGCCCAGGAAGGATATGGACTGCTGAATGAAGGAGCATTTCTCGGGTTTACAGTACAGGTTGTGGTCCAGGAGCCGGGTTAGGACGGCGCGAACATGATGGATGTGTTCGGCCTCGGATTTGGAGTAGATCAGTATATCGTCCAGATAGGCGAACACCCACCGTCCCAGCATGTCGCGGAGGACATCATTAATGAGATGTTGGAAGACAGCAGGGCTATTGCATAGTCCGAAGGGCATAACCAGGTACTCCCAGTGGCCGGTGGGTGTTATGAACGCGGTCTTCCACTCATCCCCGGCCTTTATACGGACCAGATTGTAGGCGCTCCGGAGATCCAGTTTCGTAAAGATCCGTGCCTGGGAGATGGCATCCAGAGCGGTAGTGAGGGGCGGCAGAGGATGGCGGTCCTTGACCGTGATCTTGTTCAGACCCCGATAGTCTATGCAGGGGCGAAGATCGCCTTCCTTTTTCTTCACGAAGAAGAAGCCAGCGGCACCCGGAGAGGAGGAGGGTCGGATGAACCCCTGCTGGAGGGCCTGGGCGATGTATTCTTCCATCGCTTTGGTCTCGGGAGGCGCGAGAGAGAAAAGGCGCCCGCGGGGAGGACTGGTTCCGGGTAGCAGCTTGATCTCCATATCATATGGCCGGTGAGGTGGCAGGGAGGTGGCGCGCCGCTTGTCGAACACCGCGGCCAGGTCCCGATAGGGCAGCGGCAGGTGGGGCGGTGTGGAGCCGGTGCCCCCGTCTGGAAGACCCGCCGAGGATGGAGGAGGAACGAGGTGGGTCTGGCACGAGGTCCCCCAGCCCAGCAGGCGGTTCTGGGACCAGGAAATATGATGGTCGTGGAGACGGAGCCAGGGGAACCCCAGGATTAGAGGAGAAGAGGGAGCAGAAATGACCAGGAAATGGAAGGTCTCCTGGTGGCCTTGGGTGATCATACGGAGTGACTGGGTTCGGTCTCGGACTGGGTAGGGTTGGAGAGGTCTACCGTCCACCGAGGTCACTGGTATAACTCTCTCCAGGGGTTGTAGGGGGATCCGTAGGCGTTTTGCCAGATCTAGGTCCATGAAATTGTCCGCGGCCCCCGAGTCCACCAATGTGTTTACGTGGAGTGAGGCCTCACCATGGAGGAGGGTGACAGGAATAAGGAGACGGTTAGTAGCGACAGGGGTAGAAGAAGACCCAGACTGAGCGACCCCAATACTCAGTGGGGCCCCCCGTTTCCCGATCGTAGCGGGCAGTCCAGGCGTCGGTGGTCGGGAGAGCCACAGTAGGCACAGAGGCCCTCACACCACCGTCGTTGTCTCTCCTCGGGGGGAAGGTGGCCGAGCTGCATGGGCTCCTCCGCCAGCATGGGTACAGGAGCTGGCGTGGGTGAACGAGGGTGAGGCACCGGCGTCCTGGGTGGACGCGTGGATAACTTGGGTCGAACCAGAACCCGCTGGTCGATGCGCAGCGCCAGATCAACCACCTCATCCAGGGTCTGAGGCAGCTCCCTTCCCGCCAACTCATCACGGATGTAGGGTGCCAGCCCCTCCAGGAAGGCGGCCCGCAGAGCGGAGTCATTCCACTGCAGCTTGGCGGAGATGGTGCGAAACTCCGACGCATAAGCGCACACAGAGCGTTCTCGCTGGCGGAGTTTGAGAAGGCGTGTCTCTGCTCCCACTTCGCTGCTGGGGGGAACAAAGGTCTTCCGGAGAGCGGACACAAACGCAGCATAGTCGTTGCAGGCAGGGGATTTGGAATTGTAAAGCGCAGCAGCCCACTCCGCGGCGCGTCCGGAGAGCAGGGAGGTGAGATGCACCACTCGGGAGCGCGCAGATGGGTAGCGTCCAGGTTGGCACTCGAACTGCATGTCCAGCGTGGCGAGCAGACCATCGGGGCTCCCCGTCTCCCCGTTCCACCTCTCCGGCAGGCTGAAGTGGGGCTCCTCCCTAGGAGCAGAGCGGGTTGGCTGCTGGAGTGCAGCGATCTGTTGCTGCTGATCGTTTGCCTGTTGTTGGAGAGTCGTGAGAGCCGTGGATAGACGCAGGGTGTGGTCGGACAAGGAGTTCACCTTGGTGTTGAGCTGATCTACCATGGAACGCAGCTGCACGTTCTCGTGGCGGAGACGATCGATCTCCGTCGAATCTACTCGGATCTCAGTCATCCTGTCAGGCTGATCAGACTGGATGAAGGAGACGAACAAGGTGAGACGTTTAACAGTTTTATTATTTCTCTGGTCGTATCTCTGTGAGGAAGAAACGATGACTGAGATGAGAAGCCGGTCACGGCGTCTTCCATATATAGCCTTGCTTGGCTGTGACGTGGAGGGAATCCCCGCGAGGAGCACGCTGGGAGCTCCCCACGAGGGGCATGTCGGGAGTTGTGGTCCGAAGGTCAGCCGGGAGATACCTGAGTCCTGACAGACAGATAGATAGATAGATAGATAGATAGATAGATAGATAGATAGATAGATAGATAGATAGATAGATAGATAGATGATAGATAGATAGATAGATAGATAGATAGATAGATAGATAGATAGATAGATAGATAGATAGATAGATAGATAGATAGATAGATAGATAGATAGATAGATAGATGATAGATAGAAAGCCAGCCATCCTGTTAATCAGGCTTGTGTCAAAAATAATTTAATCAATGTTAAAGCTTGTTAATTTAAAATATAGAACTAAAAGACCTATCGTTATTTTAAATTCTTCCTTTTACACTTCCTCATTATTGTTGCTCTACAGACCCGTCCTCTACCCCTGTTCTGAGGAGACTCTGAGAATGAGCCGTTTTTGGTACTGTCTAAATCTGGAGAAGGTGCTTCAACCCCCCCCCCCCCCCCCCCCCCCCCCAAAGCAGCCCTACACTCCACTCCTGTTGGACATTTTAGGAGTCTTATAGAGTAATCATTATTTAGCGTAGCAGAAATGTTATAATACACTTTTTAAAACATGTGGGGAGAGTTGTCCAGTCAGCTGTGTTTCAGGGCTGCCAACTCTCATGCATGTGTCTGTATTCACACGGTGTCACCCCTTCCCCCCTGCGATGTGACAGCTGATGGAGGGACAAGAAGCGAGCACACACACACTCAGTCTAGTTCCTGCACCTTATTGAATCTCCACACACCTGCCCACAGCTATCGTTCCTTCTCATTCCCCTGTGCTTTCCTGTCATCACCTCTGTAAGAAGTCCCTAGTCCCTTGTTTACCTTGTCTCAACTCCCAACTTACTGTGTACTTCCTTCTAGTGGCTTAGTTCCCAGTTAATGAACTCTGCTTGTTCCAGTTCTCCAGATCTAGATTTAAATTGGTCCCTGTCAATAAATCATGTTTTAAACATCTTCTGGTCTCCTGGGAATCTTTTCTGCACATGGGTTCTTAGTGTTTACCAGCTAGCTACACCAGGGCTCACACACACCACACAGTTTTTAGGTTAAACTCTTTATTAGCTCTCTCAGCTCAGCGTTGCTCTGAGGAAGGCTAGAGAGTTGTCTGAAACATGTTAGCAAACAAAGGTAAAAACAAATCTTTGTTACACTGTGTGCCAAAAAGAACCAAATGATGGAGCTCTGTGGGGCTTAGACTGAAGAGTCGGTACCACGGTGTTCTACAGCCCTCCGGTGCCAGAGGTCAGCCGACCCCTGCGACTTTTGGATCCACTAAGAGGGTCTCTCCAAAACGGGTGAAGTAGACATGACAGATTGCGTCTGATGAGCTTCTGATGATAAAAACTTTATAGCTTAGAGCAAACCAAATTCTTTTCACCAGAACTCAGCTTACTTTTATAAGGAAGCTCTGACTGACATTGCATTCACACATAGGTTCCTTCATCAAGTTTAGTTACATCCACTCACAGTAAATGCTTAGGTTATTAGTCATGTTTTAATTATTTAAAAATAATTTCTTACTTTTATAAACGTGACACTTTCTTGAAATAACAGGAAGTGTGGTTGATCACTGAAAAAGCAAAGAGCCTAGATCTTCTGAATTAAATCCTAGAATCTTCTGAATAATTACAATAAATAATATTGATAATATTATTGATTGACAATTGATAATATTCCTGGCCGGGCACTGAGAGACTGTGCAGTGGAACTAACTGATGTCTTCATAGACATCTTCAACACATCACTTATCCAGGCTGTAGTCCCCACGTGCTTTAAAGCCACATCAATTATTCCGGTCCCAAAAACGTCATCTCCCTCCTGCTTTAATGACTACCGTCCTGTTGCACTTACTCCCATCCTTATGAAGTGCTTCGAACAGTTAGTCATGCAACACATCAAGTCTGTTCTGCCCCCCTGCCTGGACCCCTTCCAGTTTGCATACCGGCCCAACCGCTCGACCGATGACACCTTCTCCACTGCACTCCACTCAGCACGCACACATCTGGACAAAAAAGACTCATATGTCCGAATGCTGTTCATTGACTTTAGTTCAGCATTCAACACCATCATCCCCCAACAGCTAACTCAAAAACTGGTCCAGCTGGGTCTTAACACCTCACTCTGTAACTGGCTGTTGGACTTCATCACTGGAAGACCACGAGCAGTACGGGTCGGCAGAAACACATCCAGCACCATCATTTCAAACACGGGGGCCCCTCAGGGATGTGTGCTGAGCCCCCTCCTCTTCACTCTGCTGACCCACGACTGTACACCATTACACAGCTCCAACCTCTTCATCAAGTTTGCGGATGACACAACAGTGGTGGGTCTCATAATCCACGGGGATGAGACCGACTAAAGGAACGAGGTGAGCCGCCTTACCACATGGTGTGCTGACAACAACCTCTCTAAATGTGGAGAAGACCAAGGAGATTGTTGTGGACTTCAGGAGAGCACACACTCAGCATGCTCCTCTGACCATCGACGGTGTGTCTGTGGAGAGAGTGAGCAGCACCAAGTTCCTGGGTGTGCACATTACAGAGGATCTCTCCTGGATGAACAACACCATAGCATTGGCTAGGAAATCACAGCAGTGTCTCTTCTTCCTCCGCAAACTAAGAAGAGCAAGAGCACCAGCCCCCATCCTGTACACTTTCTACAGAGGCACCATCGAGAGCATCCTGTCGTGCGGCATCACTGTGTGGTTCGGAGCCTGCAACGTTTCCTGCCTTAAAACCCTCCAACTTATAGTGAGAGCAGCAGAGAAGATCAGTGGGGTCTCTCTCCCCTCCCTACCAGACATTTACAGCACCCGCCTCACAAAAAAGGCCCTTCGCATTGCGGCTGATCCCACTCACCCAATGCAAAGCCTCTTCAAGCTGCTGCCGTCACGGAGGAGACTGCGGAGTCACAAGGTGTCAGACTGGTTGGCTGGATACAGGAGTTGAGCTTGTAGAGAGCGTGGTCTCACAGACGCGGAAGTGATAGCGTCGGTGAAATGCCGGCTCACGGTTTAATCTAGGAATCCCAGAGCGTTTGAGCGTCAATGAAGTGACACGGAAATGCTGGGTTTTCCAGAAGTAAGGAAGAACACTTACTGTGAGCTGAGAGTTCGTAAGATGGATCGGTTGCTTGGAAACTCTGATCATAGAGCCGAAGAAACGATGACTGAGTGGTGAGCTGGGGAGGAGACTTCCGTAAACAGTTGCGGTTCGTGACGTAGGTGCGACGTGGAGGGAGTCCCCACGAGGGGCATGCTGGGTGTTGTGGCCCATGGTTAAGGTCGGCTAGCTGGGAGAGGCTGGTTTGGGGACTTGGGTTCTGACACAAGGCCAGGACCAGCAGACTGAAGGACAGCTTTATCCATCAGGCAGTTAGGAAGCTAAACTTCCTTCTCTCTTCTCTTTTCCCCCACAGTCTCTCTGAACTTGGTTACTCTTTTTATACTAAATGTTTATTTTTCTATCTAGCGAGAGTTTGAGAGTAACGTAATTTCATTTCTCTGTATGTCCTGTACATGTGGCAGAATTGACAATAAAACTGACTTTGACTTTGATAAAGACCTAGCAGGTTAATATTATATATTTATATAGAATATTACATCTTCCTGGTCATAACAAATAAAATCATCGATTTGCCTACGCTACACTCATTTACTGGATTCACACAGCTCAAGTCTCATGTCAGCCTGGAACCACTCAAAGTTTACCCTCATTTCTTGAAAGGTCTGGTGGCCATCCATTCACAAGGATGTCAGAGACTACGTTCTTGCCTGACCAAACTTTGTCCACAATAAACAGGTAATGAGTCTCCTACCCATTCTATACACACCATGGTCCCATATAGCCCTGGGTTTTGTCACCCCTCTTATCATCTCTGTCAGAAATCCTTCTGATTCCTGGGTCCTTCATTTACCTTGTCTAAACTTCCTGCTACCGTGTTCTTTGGGGTGGCTCCGTTCCCGGTTGCTTAACTCTGTTTGTTCTGGTTCTCCAGATCTACATTTAAATCAGTTTCTGTCAATACATGATTTGTTCAAAATGTTTCTGGTCACCAGAGTCTGTTCTGCATGTGGGTCAAACAGCTTCCAAAAACCATGACACCAAGGGGCAATGATCTATAATCCATGCCATCATCATTGAGTGTTACCCTGATTGATGATGTTTTGCTGTGGGCCTCATGAAACATGGCCACTAGTAGGCAAAGGGGACCTCACAGCTAAAGCCTGCTTCACACCAAATGCAGTACAGATATGATCCGGTTCCAGTAAAGCTGCTGGACCTTCTGCCACTCAAACGGACATTTGCTGAATGTCTGAAGTCAACTCCCACAAAAGCAACAATACTTTTTAAAATATGCATGGAAAATAAGATGAACTATCATACACTGTGGAATGATATCAATGTCATTAATAATACAACTAAAGATGGTAAAACAACAAAGTTTTATTTTGCATTATACGGGATGCACTCGCTAAAAAGAGGAGCCCAGTTGTTCCGAAGGAGTCCAGAGTAGAGTTCCTGCTCCTCCACCTTGAGAAGCCTATTTAGCTTTTGTTGGCAAACAAGTCTTTGACGGACACGGTACAGTTTCACACCGACATGACAGTGGGCAAAACAGTCAAAAGTATTTGTTTTGTGTCCTAAAATGGCTGCGGCTTTTCTGCAAGGCCAGAGAAGGGCAGCTTAGTGATGAGGTCAGAGCAGTGGGAGCAAACAGCCAGACTAACGTTGATTATCTTTTTTATGCTCCCATTGATCTACATCATCAAATCAAGAGAATTAGATGTCCACTAGACATCACATGAAGCACTTTCATCTTTGCATGCCACGTTACTAATAGGATTTGTCACAGATGAGCAAGTATAATAGTCTTTCTTTCACCGTATTGTGGCATCATTAAGCTGCCATTATCTTTCTTTTGTAATCTCTTTTTTTAGCAAAACACCTCAGAGTCTGAGGTAAAAATTGTATTATGTGGTCATTTAGGACATGGTTTGTTCTCCGCTGGACATGCCAATGAAAAGAGGCCTGATGTTATTTTCATTCCTCATCTGGCTAAACCCACACATTATCTTTTTATATGATCTGTATTTTATTTGCATTTTTTACCCCAGAGGTGAGGAAAGTAATCTGGCAGTAGCCGTGAAACCTCACAGCCACCTACTTTTTATGTGTCTTGCTTCTCTGGAGGACCTGGACCATTTATCGCTTCTCTCTGTTACAGTGCTTTTTATGACTTACATTATACATTATGGTGTATTTCCACTATCATCCAAAGTACATTATTACCACCACACTTTTTACCTCCCCCCACTGCCAGAAATGAAATGAGAAGCTTCTGCTTGACAACTTATTCTCTCCATTTCTGTTGCTTAAAATGCATTTTTGGAAGCAAAGACGTACAGAAATAAGCATTGCAGTAGTGATGCAAACACAAGGGCTGTACTTGTGCACATTGGCTTGGCAAAAGTCAAAACTTCACTCAGAGATGGTGAGATTTAAAGCTTTGGTTCTGATGGTTCTTGTTCATTCAACGTTTCTTTTTATATGTTATCTCCTCTTGCAGAACACCAGCCACCGGGGTAATGGTTAAAGTGACAATGTGTATTTTTCCTGGCGATAGGGGGCAGTACATACCTAAATCACTGCAAGCAAACAGTATTTTTGTGTTGGAGTAAGGCCTTACCAACAGATGCCCATTAAGGTCAAAAAGTCCTGGGGAGTGCAAACTTTAGCAAGATAAAAAGCACATCAGACTCCCTTTTCAAGGTCAATGTGTAAGACAACATTTATGAATGATGAAAGTGTTGCATCCGTTTGTTACAAATCAGTAAATGCATTTTGTCCTCATGGGCTCCTGTAGAAGGAAACATGGCATCCAATATGGCATCGCCCAGAGACTTAGACCCGCTCCCATGTATTTTAGACCTGATTTTAATGGTTATATGTTACAAAGCCGCCAGTATTTTCCAACAACTGGGCGTCATTTTCAACAACGTTTTGATGGATAACTCACAATGTCTCTTTAAGGTCGATTTTTCAAAGTAAGACACAGCAAGCTATAAGGCTGTTTAAGACTAAGTATTATTTACACAGTGTTGTGAAATTGATCTTCAGGAATAAAATGTTTTTGAGGAGTCAACTTCCTATAAGTCTTTGTTTAGCTGCCGTTCCGATATTATGTTCTCTATAATAACTCTGGATTTGTGGCACTGGCCATCAGAACCTGAGGAGGTTAGAAAATGATGTTTGGGATGATGGCACACATATTGAAAGAATGATCAAAATTAAGACTAAGATTAAGATTAAGAAACTTTTATTGTCAAACCAGTTCACATTTACATGCTTGTGATACGAAACTTGAACTCAGGATCATAGAAAACTGAAATTCTGAAGAGCATTTTGTGGTTTGTTGAGGAAACAGAAGGACACATGGTCTGAGTTACCTCAGATCTGCAGCTCCCTGTCTCTGAAGAGGTCACAGGGGAATTTTGTGATGAATTTTTCAAAAACATATTTTAGGTTTTCAGGAAGGCGTGGGTTCTCTCATTTCAAACTACTGCAGCTTTTTCAGTCTGTATTCAGACTCAATGATCTACAGATATGACAAAATTACTGAATATTTTAAGATGATTGTAGCGTATTTGATTTCATTTCAGCCACTTGACAATCTGATATTTCTTTCATGTTAATAAGATCTTTGCAGTTGTTTACATTACCAGATGGTTTTCTATACTGTCTACGATTTGCATTCAGTTCAGGGTGAAAAACAGAAGCTCTTGTGCAGCTGTGCGTGAATAATGGAAACTGCTTTGAGTGCATAGAAAATCTTAGACAATCACAAAAATGTGAAAATGTTCAATATTCTAAAGTGTCATACTGTAATCAGCTAAGGCAGTGGTTCCCAAACTTATTTAGCCGCGCACCCCCTTCTATGTCCCGATTATGTCTACGCACCTCCCAGTCCCCACACCAGTGCGTAGCTATGGGGCTATATATATATATATATATATATATATATATATATATATATATATATATATATATATATATATATATATATATAAGTGCCCAGGTAGCACACGAACAATGCAATTTAACGACTTCTCGAAAAGTAGGAACATTTGACCTGTGTTGGTCAGTGTTTGAGGTTGTTGTCCCCTGTCGGCGCATATTGAAGGGGGATGAGGGGGTGGGGTGGGGTGGGGGTCTACAACATGATATTCCAGGGCAACAAAATGAAGTACAGAAAAATGTGAACATTTTTATCCTGCCTTTCATTATCACTGTTACATGACAATGCACACAAACCACATTGGGACCCATTTTTCCCGGTGTTCTATCAGAACACCTACAGTAGCTTGTAGCTAACATTAATATCAGATTCTGCCAACGAAACGGAAAACAATTCATATGTAAATGTTTTGCATATTTATTGCAAAATCTAATTTTTCTGCTGCTTCAGTGGTGCAACAGCGTTATATTAATAAGAAATGACTATACCTTGTGTTTTACTACAGCGTTGTTAAAGCTTCAGATTACTAAGAATGCATTGTCTCAGCTGTGAGATTAGTCGATGGGATCAATGAAAAAGAAGGTTTGTCACGGACTCCATGGAAACGTTAAGAGAATTCACAAAAAGTGGCTTTCAATCGGTTTTGTGACTGCCACATTTTTGTGAGTTTAGAAAAGAAGCAGATGAGGCAACGTGTCCGACAATTCTGTTTTTCATCTGACAATATTAGTACATGTCCGTAATGTCTGAGGTGTTTTTACAAACAATAGGTAATACTCCTGGACAGGGTATGAATTGCACAGAGGCTTGTGGGGGAGCCCAGTTGGGGGGGTGGGGGTGGGGGGGGGGGGTCTGTTTGGCCTTGGCCCCCAAAATGTCTTGAAACGGCCCTGGGTGTGTGACAGAGTTTTGAAGGTGATCTGAATTGTATCAGATGTATAAATATGACGTGTATAACTTATTGTTTTATACAGGTTAAAAGGTTTAGTGGAGATAAATCTACCTACATTTTACTTTTCAAACATTTTTCTTTGTTTTCTTGTTTTTATTTAACTATTTTCCTATCCTGTCTTTCTCTCATCTTCCTGCATCTCCTCTAAACTCTCCAGAAAAACTGCTGCTTGGATTCTTACTTTTTTACCTCATCAGTTACTTCTGAGCAGATCAAAGGGATCTCCTGACCGCAAAGCGAAGCACACGTTTCGATGCTGCGTCAGTGAGGCGAAATCAGCGCAGCACATGATGAGCGAGTGCATCAGGCACGATTAAAAGACAGTACCAGAGGATGTAAACGGACATGAACGTGTTAATTATAGTTTTTTGGTTGCGTCACTTTGAGAATGTGCCGTGCGCAGAACGCAGCTGCCTGAAACGCACCAACGCTCCCTCATAATTTGATCCCTGCTTCTGGATGAAAAACCAGACATTATCATGAATACAAGAACCAACCCCCCCCCACACACACACACACACACACACACACACACACACACACACACATACACACACACACACACACACACACACTTTTCACCTCGCGCACCCCTAGCGGCAGCTCGTGCACCCCCCAGGGGTGCGCGCACCACACTTAGGGAATCCCTGAGCTAAGGGATCCAGAAGACCTGCAAAGGCTTCCTGAGCCTTTAGATGGTCTCTCAGTCCAAGTTAAATTACTGAAATAAGTTGATTTTTCACTAGATTCTGATTTTTTCAGTTTCACCTGTACTATTAATGGACCTTTTACATCCACACTCTTGAACATTTTTATAAAATCCTCATAAAACTGAATATAGAAACAAATTATTCTAGTGTTTACCTTTTAAATAGATGTTAATCTTTTATAGGGCAGCAGTCATTAGTCAGCATATTTGATGTCAATGACACAAAACTTTCCAACATGCAGTTTTAATGTTGGCATGTTCTACAAAAACTTGTTAACACAATTGAACCATTTTCAAATAGATTGCTTCTTTAAACTTGTGCCATTCCAATGTTAAAACCACTCGATGGATAGGGCGCCCTGGGTAAGCCTAACCAAAATGCTAGCAGCTAGCCACTTGCTGAATTGGTAAAAGGTTTGGTGAGTGAGCATCAGTGAGAGACTTGGACAATAATTCAGGCAGGAAATCTGCTACTGTCTCAGCTGCCTTTTTTCCATTCCAGTGGTGTGTGTGTATGTGCACGTGTGTTACCGGCTCTACCCTATGATAGGGCTGGGCGGATCGATCTAAAATATTGATAGTATCGATCTAACGTGGTATTGAGTATTTACTAGATACCTGTGTGATGGAATCGATTCCGTTTCTTCTAGCCTGGTAAGCCATGACATACTCACCGCTACAGATGTCGGTCAACGAGGCAGTCCACCAAACTCCGTCAAAGAAGATGCAAAACACATCCTTTTCCTAAATAAACGTTAGTACTTCTATCTGATCTTGACTCAAACAAAAGCTGAAGTCGTAATAGTCCAAACTTGATGCCAAAGCCGTTTCAAACGAGCGGCTGACCGCCGACTAGTCACGTTTGTTTGTTTTTTTCCCCCCCAATAACATCCTGCCTACTTAGTGTTGCGATTGGCCCATGAAATCTATATAGCGCCATGATTGGACCACTACAGAACGGCAGCCATCTTGATTTCTAGTTTACCTGGCTGATACCTGTGACTGGACCGTTTCGAGCGGCAGCCATGCTTGTTTGCAGGGACATCCCGCCTACCTCGCTAAAAGAGCCCAAAAAACCAGTAAAGCACTGTCATTGGAATGCCACGGATGTCAGTCAACGGGGCAGTCTGCCATTACATTAAAAAAAGTAAAACAGCGCGCCAGCACGAGACAAGGACAGAACAGCAGAAAGCACTGTTGTGGCTGCGTGATGGCAGACCAAAAAAGGAGCACCCTTTGGAATTTTTTTACACAGCTTCATAGGTTTCCAATAGAAAAAAATCTTGAGCTTGTTAACCATTTAAACCATTTTGAGTTTCCTAATGAAAACGTTATTTGCCTGAAAACGTTCCCTGTATTTCATTATCATCACACACATGATTTATTAAAGGAAAAATTACAACATAATTAAGTAATCAATAAAACTTGAATTTTCAGACAAGATTCTCATATTGATGATGAATACATCATCAATATGAGAATCTTGTCTGAAAACTCGAGTTTTATTGATCCTATTTATCTTAATAAATCCCACAAAACTAGATGGTACTAGTAAAATGTATCAGTATTGGTATCGGTATCTGCAATACTAGCCCCTGTATTTACTTGGTATCGGATTGATACCAAATTTTGCTGTGTCGTATGAGGGCTTAATGGGACATGTCATTGTGAATCTGTCGTCTCTGGGTCTGCAGCTGTGCATAGATGTGGACTTCATGAGTAGAAGCAGGGTTTGATCTAATCCAATCATCTTTTTCAGAGTTGGAGGAATGGCTCACAAAAATAACTTAGGCTATATTTAATGAAAAATGACATCTCAATAATGCCAGCGGTGATATTTTATCATATATGTTGCCTTCCGTTGTTCTGGAAGATGTAGAAAAGCATGATGCAGGCCCTGTAGGTTCTGCTGTTCAGTGCATCCAGCTCAAAACAATCACTCGCTTACACACACCATTAACAATAATAACACCAGATCCAGGGCAGCAGGTTCACGTGGACTTAAAATAAGTTGGGAAAATTTTCTGAATTATAATTAGAACTTTTTTTGACATTTTGGCCTTAATCTTAACACTTCCTCCTGTGTTTTCATCCAATGAGGTTCTGCACCAAGCTGGGCAGTTTTAAATCTGAAGTTGAAGCCATGATTTTTGCTCATGAACAATAGAAAAAATAGGTTTGGAATCCTGTTCAACACCAAAAACAGGAGTCTTTTTTTAGACTGTTACTTGTCTGGGAGCTCGGTTCAAGGCTCGCTGGTTGTACTCTAACAATTTTACCTAACGATCCTCTGCTCACATTCCTGTTCAACAATCCCCTCGAGATTGGCTTGCAACCGCGCGCGCGCATGTGTGTGTGTGTGTGTGTGTGTCAGTCAGACCTTGCAGGGGAGCAGAAAGAGGGGTCACAGTGGTAATGGGGAGCTGAGAGAGATTGACAAGAGTGTGCATGTGTACATAATCTATTAATTAAAGGAGAGGCAGCACAACGAATGGAGAACCTGTCTCCCATGTGACTCGCCCCACCCCGCACCCCCACCCCAACCCATCCACACAACCCCTCCCCCACACACTCCAGGTTAAAAAAAACACACCAAGACATTTATAAAGAGATTAAAGCCACATTTTCTAGATTTTCATAAAAAAGCAGATTTACTATATTACACTGAATTTTATCTATATGCAAATTAGCAGACCCCCCCCCCCCCAACCCTTTTTAATCATTTATATGAAGGTTTTGATAAAGATGAAGTGACTCCTTCCTGCATGTAAAATGCCCAGTTATGATATAATGGAAACCATCAGCTTCCCTCTCCTTTTCCCCTCATCTTACATTTAATTTCTTTCAATTACACCGATGGCCATCCCTCCAGGTGGTACAATGAGAGGCGCTAACTTCACTGCTGCTTTCATTTTTCCAACCTTGGGGCATTTCGCTCCGCTTCTCTTCCCTGTTTGCCATCCGGTGTCGTGAATATCAGGAGCAACGGACTCATCCAGACTGAATGTCACTCTCAGAGACACCACGCTGGGTAGGTCATTTTATCTCCTTCCTTACAACCATTTGTTGTCATGTTTCCTTATCAGGTGTGACTTGTGGGGCGTCGGCCTGCTGTTGGATCTGAATGAGAGCAGCTTTGGTGTTTGCTGATTACCATCATATTTCTGTTGTTCCTGCCAACACAGAACTGCTGCTTCCAATGGCTCCCAGCCAACCTGCTGAACTGTATTTGTATGAAGTAAGTGAACATCACACTGAACAGATCTACACTGCTCCGACAGCTACTGGTACAGTTGTGTGCTGAACGTTTTCATCTCGTTGTGAGAGCCACTTAAAAAAAAGACTGGAGTTCATTTGCATTTATTAAAGAAAACATTCTGTTCTTTCTGCACAAGTTGATAGAATCTCCTTCGGTCAGAGTGCCACAGAGATAGAGACAGGGTTTTAAACATGAACACAGTGTAACTTTTGCCTAGATTTATTTAGTTTTAGCCTTAAGCTTGGTTTATGCTTGACGCATTCACTTTCCGCGCGGTGATGCGGCTCGCGGCTGGAACGCGCTTCACAACTCGCAGCGTTTATGGTTCATGCGGCTCGTCTCTGCGGTGAGCCAATATTCTCCCAAAGTGAACGGGGCAGCATGGAGCTCTACAGCATGCATCCAACACTACACCATAGTAGAAGTAGAAATTACTGTTTACAACATGGCATTTCAGCATTTCTAACAGCGTTCTCGTCTTTTCTGACAGTGTGAGTTATATCTCTCCAAGAATTATTAACAACATGTTGATCACGGTGATCTTTGAGAGCCGAATCATACAAATGTCTGTATTTACGAACCTCTGCCATACTAGTTCTTGCCGGTCCGCCATGTTTTTCCGCGTCTGTCCGTCCGCGTGGTTAGAAATTTTCCGAGGTGCGCGGTGCGGAAATTCTGGGCCGTGCGGAGGCGCAGTGGAGGGGCGTGGTTGTTAAAATGATGCAAAATGATGCAACTTTTCAGCGCGGAGCCGTGCGGACCTCGCGGACGCGTCAAGCATAAACCAACCTTATGTCTTTTGACTAAAATTCTAAACTATTTTGGTCACAATTTAGTCTTCAAATATCTTTAAATTTTGGTCTTATTTTAGTCGACTAAAACAGAAAGCCATTTTAATCAACTAAAATAAAAAATAAAGGTGTTTTTCATCAAGAACTCCTTCAAGACTGCATTGGAGTCCCTGAAAAAGATTGCGGCTGTGGGCCTGCAGCTCCACCCCGACAAGTGCTGCTTTAAGACAAAAGAACTGGAGTTTCTGGGGCACACGGTTAGTGGGGAAGGTAAGCACTATGGAGAGAAGGAATGGCGGACCTACTCCAATCTGAGGAAGCTAAAGAGCTTCATTGGACTGGCATCCTATAACAGTACACACATTCAGATAAGTATGCATAATGGGAAACAGCCAGGGTCATCTTCTTCTGATCGTACACCTGTATTAATTTACTTTGGAGGTCTTTGTCCATCAATAGGGAATGCAGTTATAGACATGGATGCTTTGTTTGAAAATCCCCTCTGAGACTTAATGGGGACCATTGACAAATTAGCTTCTCTGCACTTGAAGGTATTCCTATTATTATATTAAGGGCCCTAAACCATGCAAAATCCACTTTTTTGAGCATTTAATCCTGTTATATATATGGTCATGTCCTCATGAGAAAACACCCCCAAAGTGGTTTTCGACTTCATAAATTTTCCTCTCTCAGTTTCATATTGTCTGCTGACTGCCCAGAGGCTGCAAAACCTGGAAATGGGATGGAATGGTTGCTGCGTTGTCACAACCTGCTGCTCCTCATCCAGGTAGTCTCAAACCTGCCTCCTCCCCTGCTGCCTCATTTATCAACCGTACTTACACACACATTTGCACGTATTTCGAGTGTAGAAGCTAACATTGTGTGGTATTTTTTGTACTCGTGCGTGAAAATGTTCCTAAATATAAGAAAACCTCACACCATGCGTACAAACAGTAACTTTTACTCTTCCCATTAATTATATTTTAAACACTTTAAATTCAGTTATTTATTATAATTGATTTGTTTTATTTTATTTCCTTGTGAAATGCCTCGTGATGTTTATGTTGAGAGGCTCTATGTTAAAGATTGTTTCTTCTTCTTTGTCATTATTATTATTATTTTTATTGGAGGATTTGGCAGAGCATGCACTCAGGAGAAAACACACCCTCCATTAGTGTACTGAACTGATTCCTCTGATTCCTGAAGGACTACCTTCTGGAGTCCCTTTGTGGAGCAGCAGACAAACTGCACAAATCCAATTCCTTAATAAAGTTTACAACCACGAGAACCCCCCAGAACCTCCTCTGCGCCCCATCCGATCGCACACGCATTTCCAAGGTAACCAGATGAATGACGGCACAGAACGAGTTGCAGTGTCAGACATTTCCAAATAAAACTAACTCCAAATAGAATGACTCCTTAAATGTAAGATGTAAATGACAACTCTTCGATTTATCAGATTAAATTTTTTTTATGACTGTTCCGACCACATTTATAACCTCTGAAACTTGTTTTTCTGTTGTTTATTTTGGGAATAACCCTTTAAGAGCTGAGGATGCAGTGTGACCAAATATGGTTAATTAAGGGCGCTTCTATAGGTAAATGATGTGAATGGGCATGAGCACCTGGGTACAACAGGTAGGATTTACCATGTTTCACACATGTGGATTTTGACCGTTTGTATGAACATTCTAAATTTTGTTCATAGGAAGCAAGGGCATAGGAACAAGTTTAATATGGGGGGGGGGGGGGGGGGGGGGGAAGACACATTTTGGAAGTCAACTTCACTGAAAAAAAAACATTTAATGATTATTTCTGATTCTAATGTGTCACTGAGTGTTTCATGCAGGCTAAACATGAACATAGTCTCCTACCGCTATCTCCTGCATTAGCTTCTGATAGAAAATCTGATAGATGGTGAAACTTTAGGATTAGAAAAGTCTGACAGATGTGACTCTGGGTGTAAGGCAAAGCCCAGAAAGACAAGAAAATAACCTTTGCAGCCCAGTTCACTAACGTTCTGTTTTTTTTTTTTTTTTGATCATGAGCCAGCCAGAAGGGGAGGAGATTTAGGCTCCCCATTAGCCAGATCCAGGTGACTACCGGCCAACGTGGACGTTTTAATTATAAAAAAGCTGTTTATGTGTCAGTACTGTTTTATTTTTATTTAATAGTATGAATGTAGGATATATTATCTTATTCATATGGGTAGAGATGTGTAAACAGATGTAATACAAGACTAAAGCTGTGAATATTCAGTCTGAATTGATCTGACTCTCATCAGAATATTTTAAACTACATCAGCCAACAATGCTGACCAACAATAAGAAAAATCTGTTTGTTTCTGACAAAATGAAAAAATAAACAATTCACTTACAACAACAGCTGGAACTACATTCATTTTCAGATGAACAAAAGAAAAAAACAGTGGCCAAAATTGCAGTCTAAGTGCACCAGAATGCAGAGTTAACACTTATTTTTCTAATATTTCTAAGGAAGCATTTATTTTATTCTTAAGCCGTACTGCCCAGCTCTACTTGTTATGGGATTACATATTTTTAACTGTGTTCACTTATTATCACATTCAAATCTTCCTCTCATCAGCAACCTAAAACACTCTCATTCTTCACTGTAGCACCTACCTGCACCTCAGCAGGTCTGGCTCTCCCTGTCTCACCCTCAACTGGTTCCTGCTGAACTTCATCTGATCTCTAATATAAAAACAGTGGACAGGAATAAGGAGTACATCAAGACTCGACCTCCATCAGCTTTGCTCTTATAAACGCAAGATCCATCAGAAATAAAACTTTTATTCTAAGAGATCTTTTCCGTGATCGAGCGCTGGACTTTCTCTGCGTCGTGGAACACTGGATCGCCCCGGGTGAGTCAGCTGTTCTTTTTTTTTTTTTTTTTTTACCGTGTCCTGTCTGGCTGTGAAGCAAGCAGAATTGATGTCTGAATGCTGGTGACAAGCCTTACAGATTTATTCTCAGGTGGAGCATCAAAGCGTTTGCTTTTAATGTCACATCTGATACTTAAAACTTTATTGTTATTGTTTTTGAATGCTTTGTAATTCTGACCAGACACGGAGACAGAGGTGAAAGAGAAAGGAAAAGAAAAGGTGGGGAGAGAGGGGGGTTTCCACAAAAATAAACAAAGAACAAGAGTCTGCTTCTAGACCTGCAGAAAAAGACAAAAAGAAGCAAAAAGACAAAAAAATTGGGACACAACAACAATACAACAAGATCTAGCTATCACTGCGTCAACTTGATGAAAAAACATATAATCAGCATTGCTTAACTGAAGAATCACGATAATAAATCACAGTGCATTAAGTGCCCACCATAGTCTTAAGACCTGTGTTTAACGTTCCCAAGCCCATACTTTTGAGAGCACCATGTAAGCACCTGTGTGTGTACACGCGCTTGTTTACTTAAGGTTTCTCTATGGGAGCGTCCAACAGAGTGTGTGAGGGACCACAGATCCGCCCCCCAAAGATGCGCAGGAGACGGGGGGAGCTCCAAGTCCCAGAGATCCAGGCGCTGCCCCAGAACACAGGAACCCCAAGGAGACTGCAACCAGAAAGGCCCCCGCCCCCCTCGAGAGGTACAGAGGATAGCCCCGGGGGGCCACAACCAGCAGCCGGCAGAGTCCCGGGAGATATCAGCGGCAAGCCCACAGGCCCGCCCGCAGCCTCCCACCCCCTAGCCGGCCGAGCCCAGGACCCAGCAACCCGGGACCCAGGGGCGACCACCCCCGCCGGGGACCCAGCAGAGCCCAGGGACCCAGACCCCACCAGGCAGCCACCGGGATCTATCAGGCAGATGCCAAAATCTTGAACCCCCAGAGCCGGTTGCCACGAACACTCAGGCAGACCAAGGCACAACCCCTCACACCAGGTGTGGCAGGGGGAGGGGGGACAAAGATCTATATCATCAAGAGAAGTTCCAGGAGAGGGGAGGAGTCAAAGGCCCCACCTGACATATACAGTCATACACAAACACAGTCACACAATCCCTCCCTCATGCTCACACATGCACATACAACCCAAGACTTACAAAAATGCATGCCGGACAACCACTCATGCTCCCCATACACACCCTATTAACTCTGGTCCCGGTACTGCTGACAACCATCACCGGTAACCAGAGTTTGACCCTTTCTGCTGGGGGTGCTGATGAGCAGGCTCCCCCGCCTAACGCTGAGCACAGCAACCCACCACCCCAGTCAGCTGTTCTAGCAGAGACACTCCCCTCTGCATGTTCATTCATAAACTCTCCAAGACAATGCGGCCGTGGAGGAGGCCTTTTAACTATTTTCAAATCTTCATTTACCTCTAATCCTTTTTCTTTTTCCACTGAAATTACCTCCTTTGAACTGAGTGCTTTTGAACTGGCAATTCCCCCCCCCCCCCCCCTCTGTCTGTTAATTTACCCCCCACCCCCCACGCCCCCACCCCCCAGATACAATAAGAACTTCATAACTGATTTCTCTGCTCTCTTAGCTGAGATTTTCGCTCGATATCAATGTGTTCTCATTCTTGGAGATTTTAATATTCACATCTGCTGTCTGGAAAAACCATTTGTCACAGATTTTCTTAGCCTAATTGATGCTTTCAGTTTGACCCAGTCTGTAAATGCTCCAACTCATGTACACTCACATACTCTCGACCTTGTGCTCTCATCTGGTCTGTTGTTAAATGGTCTATCTCTTTTAGAAGTCTGCTGGTCTGACCATATGCTTATTTCTTTTGATATTTTTTTACCTGTTAACAATCATTCACTCTGTCTGTCACGTTCGTTACGGCGCATCATTAACTCTGAAACAGCAGGATCTTTTGTCAGTGCTTTTACTGTGTCTGATCTGCCTAGTCAGCTTAGCCTGGATGATCAAATCGCTTTTTTGATGATAAATGTCTTACAGTCTTAAATTCTGTTGCTCCTCTGAAACCTGCTCACTCCAAACATAAATCTGACCCTTGGCTCAACTCTCATACGCAAAGTTTGAGAAAACTCTGTAGACAGGCTGAGCGCAAATGGAAAAAAGACCACTTCCAGATTTCATATCAGATTTTGCAAGACCTCTGGTCCAAATATCAACAAGCAGTTATGCATGCCAGAAGCTATTACTTTTCTAAAATTGTTTCTGCAAACCGGTCCAATCAAAAAGTTCTTTACAAAACTATTAATTCGGTTCTCATCCCTCATGAGTCCAACTGCTCAGTTATTGCACCAAATCTCCCGGATCAGTTTCTAGATTTCTTTTCTGATAAGGTTTCCTCTGTCAGGGCTAGCTTATCACTCCCTCTGCAGACCCTTCCTACCTTAACCTGTAATACAGTGCCCTTCCACAGCTTTGAACCTATTTCCCTACCATGCCTGCAATCTTTGCTTCTGTCGATGAAACCATCTGGTTCCCAAGACCATCTGGGTTCCTTCCTCCGCACCTCCTGAAAGAGGTGTTCCCAGCTATAGGTCATTATATCCTACACTTTATCAATACCAGTCTTATTTCCAGTGTACCCCCTGTCTTCAAACATGCTGTGGTTCAGCCACTTCTAAAAAAAACAGGCATTGACGCCTCGGTTCTTTCTAATTATCGCCCTATTTCCAAGCTTCCATTTCTGGCAAAAATTCTGGAGAAGGTGGTCTATGATCAGCTATCAACTCATCTAGCCGATCATAACATAATGGATGTCTTTCAGTCAGGTTTTCGGCCCCTGCACAGCACTGAGTCCTCTCTCCTCCGTGTCTTCAATGACATTTTATGGCTACTGATTCTGGCTCCTATGCTGTGTTATTACTTCTCGATCTGTCCGCCGCCTTTGACACCGTCGACCATGACACCCTTTTATTACGCTTAGAGGAGGTTGCTGCAATACGTGGTCCAGCCCTAACTTGGTTTAGGTCTTATTTGTCTAACAGGTCCCAATGGGTGGTGTTGAACAACATCTCATCTTGCTCTGCTCCTCTCTCGTGTGGGGTTCCGCAGGGATCTATTCTGGGCCCTTTGTTGTTTTGTCTTTACCTCCTTCCCCTCAGCTTAATTCTAAAAAAAAACACTGTGTTCAATATCACGTATATGCTGACGACTGTCAGATTTACATGTCGGTGAAACCCCAGCAATCCATCAAGCCTCTTCTAGATTGCCTGCATGATGTGAAATGTTGGCTGGCCACAAATTTTCTGCATCTCAATGATTCCAAGACTGAACTGATCCTGTTTAATCCGGTCAGATCTAGCTCATTCCAAACCCCAGATCTTTCATCTGTTTCGCGAAATCTAAAAACCGTTGTGACAAACCTGGGTGTGAAGATGGATTCATCTCTAAGGATGGACGCCCAGGTCAATGCCACTGCAAAATCTTGTTTTTTCCAACTCCGCCATCTGTACAAATTAAGAGCTGTTTTATCTAGAAAAAAATTGGAATCAGTTGTTCATGCCTTCATCTCATCTAGGCTCGACTACTCGAATGCAATTTTGCTGGGTATCAATAAGTCAACCCTTGCCCGACTTCAGCTCGTTCGAAATGCAGCTGCTAGATTCCTAACGCGTACTGACAGGTGCCAGCATATAACACCAGTTCTCAAATCCCTTCATTGGTTGCCCATCACTTTCAGGGTCCAATATAAAATGCTACTTTTTGTTTTCAAATCCCTCCATGGTCTTGCCCCTGTGTACTTATCTGATCTTCTTTCAATTTATACTCCTGGTCGCACACCCAGGTCCTCCAGCCTGTTGCTCCTCTAGGTCCCGAAAGCGTGTTACAAATCATGCGGACAAAGAGCTTTCTCTGTCGCGGGTCCTAAACTGTGGAACGAACTTCCAGTCACAGTTCGACTGGCATCCACCTTGGCAGATTTTAAGTCTAAAGACACACTATTTTACCCTTGCTTTTAATAGTTAGCTGTTAGTTTGGTTTTTACTACTCTTATTTTATCATCCATTGTAAGGTTTATATTGGTACTTTTTTATCGGCTTGTCTTTTTTATTGTTGGTTGTATTTCACAGTACTGTTTTATGTTTTCTATCTCTGTTATTGTGTGACTGTTCAGCACTTTGGTCAGCCGTATGGCTGTGTTTTTAAAGAGCTATATAAATAAAGGTGGTATGGTATGGCATGGAGTAAAAAAAAACTGTTGGATGACTAGTGCAATATTAAAATCATGATTGTTATAGTATTATTTAGTCGTGTTCACTTGTTATCATGCTCAAATCTTCCTCTCATCATCAACCGTCTAAAATCTCACTCCACTGTAGCACCTACCTGCACCTCAGCAGGTCTGGTGCTCCCTGTCTCACCCTCAGCAGGTCTGGCGCTGCCTGTCTCACCTTCTTCATCATTTTCCTGCTGAACTTCCTCTGGTCTCTTATATGAAAAAAGTGACGTGAATAAGGTTTCAAAATAAAATGTGATGAGAATGTAACAAACAAGCAACAATCACACTTACAAACTCCATTTTTATGTGGAGATTCAACTCTTTTTATTTATTTCGTGTCAAATGGTTTTTGTCTGTAACTGTAAAATTCGCCATTTTTTGTTGACTAGTAGTGTTGTTTAATGCTGCCTAGCAAGATGTTTACCTTAGTCAGCCATTTTAGCGTTTGACCAGAAATACAATTATACTCTTGGACTAAATTATTACCAACTCATAATTCCTTTCTTTCTTTTTTTGCCCATGAGAAGAACTCGCTGAGCTGCTGCCGTCTGTCTCTGACTCCTGTGTCTGCCCCAGCTCTTACTCCTGCTTCACTCAGCCAGCCTGTCTGACTCCCTGAGGGGAGGGGCTGTGTCGGACAGAAGTCTGCGGTGTCTTTCAAAATAAAAGCCCGCAAGTCAAATATTTCAAAATCAATCATTTTCTTCTCCATGTTATTGGGGGGACGAATGCGCTTTTGTCCAATATTGGAGGGGACACGTCCCACCCGTCCCCCCCGGTTCCTACGCCCTTGATAGGAAGCAATATAGGAATATTTCTACAAATGTTTGATGAATGAGGGTCCTAGACTGTAAACACTAACATTCAGTCTTTCCATGTAGCCAGCAGGGTGTTTAATTTCCACATTTGTAAAGAAGTTAATTATTTCTTATCTAATTTACACTCAGTGAGATATGATGGTTAATTTGCAGCAAGCTCAAATCTTCTCCGAGTCTGCAACTGTGTATTATTGTGGAATTCACACGAGAGAAGAGGGCTTTGATCTAATCCACACTCCTTTGTTCAGGGTAGAAGTAACGGGTAACAAAAATAAAAATATTTCATATAAAGACTTTTCAGAGCCTATCATTGCTCTGGAAGCTGTAAAATAGCATGATTCCGGTCCTTTAAAGGGGTCATATCATGGAAAATATTTTCCTTTCAAACTTCTCTCTTACCAAGAGTGTTGCAAAGCAATCCCCCACCCGGACAACAGAGGGTGTTGCACTATTTCATGGTATCCTGCCACCAGTACAGTCATGTATCCGTTCCACAATTGTGTGTTTACTATTGTGTTTACATTGTTTTAATGTATTTGAGAGACTTTTAAGGCAAGGCATCTCTATTTCTATAGCACATTTCAAACACAAAGCCAAATCAAAGTGCTTTACAGAAGCAATAAGAGTAAACAATGTAAACCAAACAAAGAAATGTCAATTTTAATTTCTGATTTAACAAACACATAAAAGGCATAGTCAAAAGGTTAGCAGCCACAGTGCAGAAGGTGCAGCATAAGAAACATTTATTCAAAGGCTGATGAATACATGAAGGTTTTTAATTTTGATTTCAAAGTTTCTAGAATTGGGGCACATTTGAGGTCATGAGGAAGCTGATTCCATCTGTGTGCAGCATAGTAACTCAAAGCAGCTTCACCCTGTTTGGTTCTGACCCGAGGTTCTACCGGTGACTGTTTCCCAAGGATCTGAGAGCCCTGCTTGGTGTATATACAGGAAGGAGATCTAATATGTACTTTTGCCCCATACCATTGAGAGATTTATAAACTGGTAGAAGCACTTTGAAGTCGATTCTGTAGTTTACTGGTAACTAGTGTAGGGATTTAAGAACAGGAGTGATGTACTCTGTTCTTTTGGTTCTTGTTAAGACTCTAGCAGCAGCATTCTGAATAAGCTGCATTTGTTTTACAGCTGTTTTGGGAAGACCAGTTAGAAGACCATCGCAATAGTCCAGACTGCTGGAGATGAATGAATGAATTAGTTTCTCTAGGTCTTGCTTTGAAATGAGACCTCTGAGTCTTGCTAATTAATGCAAAGGATAAAAGGCTGATCTAGTTATAGCTTTAATGTGACCAAGGGAGCACAGGTCTGAATCAGTGGTAACACCAAGGTTTCTAACCTGTCTTTGTCTTTATTCCTTTAGAGCCATGTAGGGTTGAATAAACTGGGTACTTTAGCTCAGTATATATATTAACTCTACTTGTGACCAATAAGCAGTGATCCTGTATTTAAATATAGAATATCACCTTGCCTGGTCTTTATTGTGTTTAATCAGGAGATTCTAGGAGTCTGTATTCATTAGCGGATTGTACACACTTCATTTTGATTCAGAAAACAGTCGGGTTTATAAAAGGAAGAATTTATTTTACAAACAATTTAAAACATGACTAATTAACTAAGCATTTACTGTGAGTGGATGTAACTAAATGTGAGGAAGGAACCTATGTGTGAATGCGATGTCAGTCAGAGCTTCCTTATCAAAGTAAGCTGAGTTCTAGTGAAAAGAATTTGGTTTGCTCTAAGCAATAAAGTTGTTATCATCAGAAAAACATCCAGACGCAATCCGTCATGTCTACTTCACCCGTTTTGGAGAGACCCTCTTGGTGGATCCGAAAGTCGCAGGGGTCGGCTGACCTCTGGCACCGGAGGGCTGTAGAATACCGTGGTACAGACTCTTCAGTCCAGAGATGTCTCGGGTCACAACAGCTGGATGGAACCATGCATCTGGCGGACTCTTAAGGAGTCTAACAATATCAGCTTTGTTTCTGCAGGAACTGTTAGCTCATCAGCCTTGCAGGTGCAAAAAGGTTTTGATGACGTGTCAAAATCTTTGATGGTTAAAGAGATTTTGCTACAGATGGCCGGTCTGAGCGATTCTCTAGAACTGAAGAATTACCAGCGTGATCTGGTTTTAATGTTATGATGTTATGATTGTGTAGCCAACCAAAAGTTGACAAATTTGGATGTTGCCAAGAATCTCAGAGACACACGCCTTCTTTGATCCGGAGGCTCTGATCTGGGTAAAAGGTTAATTATGTGTCATGGACTTCACTTTACCTTACTTTGTCGTGTGAGTGCAAATGTTGTGACCTTGTCAAGTAAACATGCTATAACAATCATTGAGCACAGATTAATGAAACATTTCGTTATTTTATAATTATTATACGTAGCAATAAACAAACATTTATTTAATGATTATCTAGCTTGCAAATTTCAGAAGTTCATTTTTAATTTTAATTCAATTCTTTCTTCTTTGAAGTGAGGAGTTTAGATAAAATGGTGCTCTGTGAGGGACCTTGGAAAGAACAGGATGTCAATGTTATGATTCCAGGATGTCAACAAGCAGTTCAGGATCTTGTGGCTTGTTGGCAGCTAGAAAATAAGATCCACGTCATAGGATTGAAATAGGTCTGTAGATGACCGATAACCTGTAGGTCATCTGTAGGTGAAAACTGACCATTCGTGGACGTTACAGCCAAGTTGAGAAATAGTTGAGATGGCCGATACAGATACGGTAAGTTAACCGCCTGAAGTGGCTTCACTGTAACTTTTAATTTCTGTTCACCTAATATTTTAGTTGTTATGTTACTTTTATTAACATATTTCATTTATTATCTACCTCACAGTCATTTCCTGTTTAAAGCAGATTCCAACTGACTGCATTTTTCTGTGTTGTAGAAGTATCAGCATTGGTAGCATCGGTAACAGGTATCAGCGAGTACTCAGATCCAAGTATCGGTATCATATCGGTTTGGGAAAAAGTGGTATCGCTGCATCCCTACTTCCGTCCTATCCTTATTTCCAAAGACAATAACTTCAGTCTTTGTTTACCTGAAGGAAACTTGGTTGCATCCAGTCATTAATTTGCTCTAGTCACTGACAGAGTCTAAGGGACCAGATTTATTCAGTGATAGAGCTAGGTAGATCTGGGTGTCATCTGCATAACTGTGGTAGGTTATGTTATTGTTTATGACCTGGCCCAGTGGGAGCATGTAGAGATTGAAAAGCAGTGGTCCAAGTATCAAGCCTTGGGGGACACCACATGTCAGGGTGATCTGCTTTGATTTGTGTTCACCAATGGGAACAACATAATTCCTGTCTGCAAGGTATGACTGGAACCAACTAAGGACTGTGCCTGAAAGTTCCAGCCAAGTCCCAGACGTGCAGTCCCATGCACGATCCGTGCATCATCATCATCATCATCATCGGACACGGTGACAACGTCCTCTGCTAAACGAAGGAAGTGACACCATCATCGGCGTCAGCCTGATGATGTTTGCAGCCGCAAACGCAACGTTGCAGGTAACTAAACCCTTTCTGTGTTTTAAAAAGAACTGAAAGATGGAACACTGGACCAGCTCTATACCCTTAGGGGGATCCTGGAGGGTGCATGGGAATTTGCCCAACCAGTCTACATGTGTTTTGTGGATTTGGAGAAGGTGTTTGACCGCATCCCTCGGGGGGCCCTGCGGGGGGCACTCCGGGATTATGGGGTACCAGGCCCTCTGATACAAGCTGTTAGGTTCCTGTATGACCGGTGTCAGAGCTTGGTCCACATTGCCGGCAGTAAGTTGGGCTCGTTCCCAGTGAGAGTTGGACTCCGACAAGGCTGCCCTTTGTCACCGATTCTGTTCATAACCATTATTGAAAGGATTTCGAGGTGCAGCCAAGGTGTGGAGGACATCCGTTTTGGTGGCCTGAGGATCAGGTCTCTGCTTTTTGCAGATGATGTGGTCCTGTTGGCTTCATCAGAATGTGATCTTCCGCTGTCGCTGGAGCGGTTTGCAGCCGAGTGTGAAGCCGCTGGAATGAGAATCAGCTCCTCTAAATCTGAGACCATGGTCTTAATTTGGAAAAGGGTAAAATGCCTTCTCTGGGTCAGGGATGAGGACCTGCCCCAAGTGGACACGGTCAAAATGGCGGTGGAGGCCACCTCCCATTTTTCCTCAAAAACATGTTATTGTAGCCTATGGAAACCCATTGTCCAAATATATATATGTCGATGATCCTGACTGATCACAAGCTTGCGGTCTCTGTCACTTTTGACGGAAAATTGGGCATATCTCTGTCACCCTCTGCAAGAATGTCGGAGAGCCCTTGCGCCGAAATGGCGTTGTGTGCCGCCATACCAACGCAGACAAAGGAGTATAAATTAGGCTTAAGACGCTGTTGTAGGAGGAGGAGAGTGGGCGTGGGTGGAGTAAGTGTTTTATTTCCAGGTATACTTTCAGGCTGATGAAAATAACACACAAGATTAATGACAACTCAATAGTGCCAACGGTAATATTTTTCATTTGTTCAGCTTACCTTTGCTCTTAAAGGTTTAAAATAGCCTGATATGGAACCTTTAATGCTTGATCATAACAGCAGAACTGACTGGTTCATAAAATCTGCAGAGTACTCTGAAACCTGAGTTTAAACTAACAACAACAGATGCACTTAGACTTCCAGGATTCAGCATGTGGAAGTATTTAAAGCAGCTACAGTCTCTGTCAGATGTAAACATGTGCCTGTTTCATTACGTTTCTAATCAAGCCATTAAAATACAAAGTAATGATAAGGAAAATGTCCTCTCATCTGGATGTTCAGGCAGCAGGGGGTTACCACACAAAGATCATTTCAGAGCTCTGTGTGAGGCTCATGAAGCTGATGTCTCATTTCCCATTATGTCTGAGGGACAGGTTGTGATCACGAGTGAGTCACACTCCCCATAATGAGGGTGCCTCAGACTCTAAGAGGTTAGCAGAGGTGCCATCTCGACGCCAGTGGCTAATTGACGATTATGTACAGTACACGGTCTGGGCAAAATCATTCATTTTAATGGGCTGATTATTGGCAGGAAAGACATGTGGCCACAAAGCCCCTATGGTGGCCTCTGAGGGACAGTCTGACACCACAGGGGTTTACAGGGAGGGAGCTGAGTTCACCATGGTGATCTAATCTCCTGGCAGGAAATATCAGGGGAATTAAAACAAGTTTAATTTCCTGTGTCTTAGAGCCAGGATATGTACCTAGCTGCAGAGAGATGTGACAGAGGCCAACAGGAAGAGGGACACAACAGCCACACAGAAACATGATGCTGATATGATCACATTTTAATATCCGTCCTATCTTACTGCACCACTCTTCTAATTGTAACATATGCTACATTCAGTGTGAAGCATCTGACACACAGAACAGAAAGATCCAAGATGATATTTGAAACTCAGTGAGGGTTGAACTTAAACAGATTCCATGATTTCCACTAATTTAAACACTAGCTAGCCTCAAAATCTCACACCTACAGACATCTGACAATTAGTCAGAAGCTCATTAAACGCTCTCTGTGTGAGGGAGGCCAGCAGCATTTGGACTAATAGCACCAGTAGTTTAGGCTCAAAACCTGAACATTGTAGCACACAGCCAAGGATTGTTCTATTTTGTCTAGTCTTAGCCCTTAAGCTAGCTGCTATTGCTATTGGAAGGATGATCTCCGCATCAGCCAATCATGAAGAGCTTAAATGTACGCCCACCAATAGTGGGCCCCCTCGTGGTATATAACCGCAGTGACCCCACTGCTCACCTCCTTTTTCTCTTCATGCCAAGCTTGAGAGCTTTATTAAAGAGCAAATATTATCCCAAAAGAGCAAAATTATCCAAAGACGACTTACCAGCCATGTCCAGCGACACCAGACCCTGCCCGACCTGCCAGACGGGCTCCATTTCCAGCGGCGACCTGCACGCTAAGTGTGAGGTCTGTCTCGGGGCTCACCACGCTGGCCTGGCCTTGACCCCGCAGGCCTCGTGCCCCTTCTGTGCCGCTCTGCCCGTGGCGGAGAAGATTCGCCGGGTCGAGTACTTCACTCCC
Source organism: Nothobranchius furzeri (assembly GCF_043380555.1). Lineage (NCBI taxonomy): Eukaryota > Metazoa > Chordata > Actinopteri > Cyprinodontiformes > Nothobranchiidae > Nothobranchius > Nothobranchius furzeri. The sequence goes on along the minus strand of NC_091747.1, from coordinate 34,741,087 downwards.
GCCGCCGACGAAGAATTTCCGGTGGCTGACTCCTACCCGCTGGACAAGGCTTTGGTTTTCTTCGACGCCGGTCAGGAGCCGGCTGGCTTCAACCGGCTGGATGACGTCACCGACAGCGAAAACTACGATGAGGCGGCATCCCTCATAGACATAACGGAGGTCGACGAGCTTCGCTCAGCGGGTCCTTCTGCCCCAGTGGCTTCTCGCTCCTCCCTGCCAGCAGTAAAAGCACTGCTCCAGGAGCTGCCCGCCATCATTTTTGCGGCAGCAGCCCGCAAGGGGCTAGCTGTGCCAGAACCGGCCCTGCCTGAAGCGGATGATTTGGCGGGAATTTTCGGGGCAACTCAGACACGCTGTCCAGACCCTGTCTGGCCGCGCTTCCCCGCTGCTATGAGCTGCTGGTCTGCCGCCTTCTCCGAGCCTGCCAAGCTCAAGGCGCCAGTCTCCATGTATGCGCCCATCACCAAGGTCGAGGGGTTTTCCGACCAAGGCTGGCCGTCCGTTCCTCCGCTAGAGCCGGATTTGGCCTCGCTGTTCGGCGCCAAGAACCACCTCGCTGGCCCGAGAGCTGTTCCCGCTTCAAAACATGACCAGCTGCTGACGCGGCTCACCGACCGCGCACATCAGTGTGCCTTTCAGACCGGCGCTGCAGGGAATAACATCGCCCTTCTTGCCTTCGGCGTCTCCAAGATGATGGAGGAGCTGGAAGCTCCCGAGGAGTCGAAAGCCGTCATAACTAAGACTGCTGATGCTATCCTCAATCTGTGTGCTGCTGTGCTCACCGGTTCTGCTCGCATCGCTGCCTGGCAGACCCTCATCCAGCGAGCGATCTGGCTGAAGGCCCTGCCCTCCATTCCGGAACATCTGCAAAGGGAGATGCTGGATGGCCCCATCACCACCGATGTTCTGTTTGGTCCCCATCTTAGGGGCGTCATTGAGAGGGCTCAGAAGACGGCCGAACTATCGGCTACGGTGCGAGACCTGGTCCACTCTCGGTCAGCCTCGCACTCCGGCCGTTCAGCCAGAGGATGGGACGAACGGCGCGGAAGCTTCAGACGTCCAGCTGCACCGCCCGCTCCACGGAGCCGGCCTCCCGCTTCGGCTCCACATCAGCGGGACCAGCGAGATGGCGGACAACGGTTCCGGCGGGGCCAGCAGACGCCGTCTTGGCAGTCCCAGGTGCAGGAGCCTCGCCGAAAGCAGCCACGGAAGTGACTCTTTGGGGGGAATGTGTGTGTTACTGATTGTTCTGATGTTGTTGGTTTTGAAATAAAACCCAAAAAACGTCACTCAAAGAGCACAATCCTACAGTCCTCCGCAGAATCCTCTGCCGAGTTTTCACACATGTTCCCCACACCAAGCACTGCTGCAAGCACACATGTTCCTGCAGGTAGTCATAATACACGGCCAGCTGTAAGGGTGCGCTCCATTTGCGCTCTGGCCCCAGCATCCGGCCAGGCCCAACTCTTCCCGCTCTCCCCACGCCGTTGGGTGGGGCGGGATGTCATGTCGCTGTCTCGACCACGCGCGGCGGCACAGTGCGCGGCTCCACCCGCTAGCACTCTGTCGCCCCCGTGCACAGGCCCGGCTCCCACTCGTCCTTCACTCTCGGACTCCACGCTCCGCGGTGTGGACCAGCCTGTTCCAGCTGTTTCGCACTCGCCCTTTCGAGCACAGCCCTTCATGGGTCGCCCCCAGTTCTCTGGTACGGGCGACGGCGGTAAGGACGCATGCACAATCCTCAGACGTTGTTCACGTGACCGCGCACACACGTCCACTGTCGGAATGCGCGCACGAGTGGCGCCGCCTTTGCATCATGAGCAAATGGATTTCGGACACCATTCATTGCGGTCACACACTTCATTTTCAGGCCACTCCACCTCCCTTCAATGGGATCGTGGAGACGATGTTCACATCGCAAGTACAGTCTCAGGCGCTAGAGCTGGAGCTGCGGGAACTTCTGTCCAAAGACGCTATTTCCCGAGTCCCTCGCGGACAAGAACTCTCGGGTTTCTACTCCCGCTACTTCGTAGTACCGAAGAAGTCGGGAGAAATGAGGCCGACTCTCGACCTGTCCCTGTTCAACTGCTCCATAGCAGTAATGCATTTCCGCATGTTAACGATGAGACAAGTCCTGGAATATGTGCGCCCCGGGGATTGGTTCACGTCAATCGACCTGAAAGACGCATACTTCCACATACCAGTAGTTCCAAACCACCGGAAGTTTCTGCGTTTTTCGTTCAAGGGAGTTCAATATCAGTTCAATCGCCTCCCTTTCGGCTACTCGCTAGCCCCGCGCACCTTCTCCAAATGTCTGGAGACCGCGCTGAAGCCACTGCGCACGGAGGGAATGAGGGTCTTATTTTACCTGGACGATCTTCTCCTGTGCGCTCGGTCCAAGGACGAGGCGTCACAGCAAACCAGGAGGTTGACAGAGCATCTGTCAACCCTAGGGTTTTCTATAAACTGGGAAAAGAGCTCCATCCTTCCATCCCAGTCGATTGTGTATCTCGGGGTGGAGTTGGACGCCTCCCTAATGAGAGCACGTTTGTCGCCTGCAAGAGCGGCAGATCTCTCCACGGTGATCTCCCGTGTTCAACCCCGCAAGATCGTGAGAGCCCGGTTAGTCATGAAACTCCTGGGCATGATGTCCGCAGCCCATTCGGTGGTGCCGCTAGGTTTGCTGCGCACGAGGCGCTTGCAACGCTGGTTCGTCCGCCTCCGGGTACACCCGATACGTCAGAAGAGACGTATGTTGAGGATTCCCCCTTCAGTGGGCGAGGACCTCGCTCACTGGGGGAACCCCTGCATCCTCTCAAGCGGGGTTCCCATCGGACGTCCTGCGTCACACGTATCTGTGTTTACGGATGCGTCACTGTCGGGGTGGGGGGGCACGTGCTTGTCCCATACGGTGGCAGATCGCTGGCCCTCCCACACGCATGAGCACATAAATGTGTTGGAGCTTATGACAGTGAGGAATGTGATCAGACACTTAGCTGCCCTTCTCGAGGGCCGTCATGTCGAAGTTCACACAGACAACCGGGTAGCGGCAGCCTACATAAATCGCCAAGGGGGAGTTCGATCCCTCCCACTGTTGCGTGTCGCCACAGATTTACTGTGTTGGACACATGTCCACCTGCTGTCCATCAGAGCCATCTACATTCCGGGGGTACTGAATGTAGCGGCAGACATCCTGTCGAGAAGGGGACCCCGCGACTCCGACTGGCGTCTACATCCTGCACTGATATCACAGATCTGGATCAGGTTCGGGGAACCGTCTGTGGATCTGTTCGCGGCTCGCGAAAACGCTCAGTGTCGCCTGTGGTTTTCCCTGAGTCCCCGGGACCAACCCCCGCTCGGGGCGGACGCCTTCTCACACCAGCCCTGGCCTCGAACGCTCCTTTATGCGTTTCCACCAGTCCCTCTGATTCCCCGTCTCCTGGACCGAATTCGGTCGGAACAGCTCTCGGTGATTCTGGTGGCTCCCAGACGCGTGTCCGCGTCATGGTTTCCGGACCTACAAGCGCTAGTGTCCGGCTCCCCGTGGAGGCTCCCGTGGAGGGCGGACGCCCTTCTCCAGGCGGATGGGATAATCAAACATCCTCCGGAAATAGTCCAACGGCTGTGGGTTTGGCCGCTGAGCGGTCACGCTTAGAGGCTTCTGGGCTGCCGCATGATGTGGTCGCCACGATTCAGAGTGCGCGGGCGCCCTCTACCATTGCCTCTTACGCTGCTAAATGGGCAGCTTTCCAGAACTGGTGCGCAGAACGGAATGTTCAAGCGCTCTCCTGCCAGCTGGCGGATGTCCTATTGTTTCTGCAGATACTGATGGACAGGGGCCTCGCATTCAGCACTGTTAAGACATATGCTGCAGCTATCTCATCATGTCATCAGGGTTTTGGTGATAGATCTGTTTTCAATCATCCCCTCACAAAACGTTTTCTAAAAGGTGTCAGGAGGAACAGACCTGTGTCCCGCCCGCTGTTTCCCCAATGGGATCTAACGGTGGTTCTGCGTGGCTTATCTGAAGCTCCATTTGAACCCTTGGACCAGGTCTCACTCAAGTTCCTGTCACTTAAAACTGCATTGCTGCTGGCGCTAGCATCAGTTAAGAGAGTGAGTGACCTAACCGCCCTCTCAGTCCTCCCGCATGCCTCAGGATCCGGGAGGATGGCGGGTCTGCTGTTTTATGCCCCAACCCAGCCTTTGTGCCCAAAAGCATTAATGTTTCCTTCAAATCCAGGTCAATTTCATTGGCTGGACTTTTTCCTCCTCCCCATAATTCTGAGGAGGAGGCGGCTTCTCACCTTCTCTGCCCGGTGCGCACGCTTGCACGATATGTGTCACGCACTTCAGGGATTCGTCGCTCACAAAACCTGTTTGTGCACTATAGGGAGTCTTCCCTTGGTCAGGCGCTGTCGGCCCAGTGCCTTTCACGCTGGCCGTGTGACGCCATTTCCCTCGCTTACACATCATCAGGGCAGGATCCCCCTGAGGCACTCAGGGCTCACTCAGCCAGAGGGATTTCCTCTTCGATGGCGCTCCTCAGTGGTGTGTCAATGGAAGACATTTGTCAGGCTGCTTCATGGGCTTCACCCTGTTCCTTTACTCGTTATTATTTACGAGATGTGTCTTCAGGATCCATCACTCATTCAGTGCTTGGACCCCAGCAGGCTAAATGAATGCTTATGGCACCTCATTGGCCTTGCTGAGATGGATTTCATCCTCTTGTGGATTATGTTTTTTAGTGGGGGCCCCTCTCTTATCGTACCTGCCTCAGTCTATAAGCCTGGTCTGAGGCTGAACGTCCCCCACTAGAGGAGATTTGATTGGGTGTGTCCATTGGTTGTGTTAACCAGTGGGGCGTAAACCCATCCAGCTGCGCTTTATTCCAATAGCAGCTAGCTTCAGGGCTAAGACTAGACGAAATAGAACGTTGGTTACGTATTGTAACCCCAGATTCTATGAGTCTAGTCGCAGCCCTTAAGCCACTGGCCCCACTGGTTATGATGGGAATAAGAGCCATTGGAGGTGAGCAGTGGGGTCACTGCGGTTATATACCACGAGGGGACCCACTATTGGTGGGCGTACATTTAAGCTCTTCATGATTGGCTGATGCGGAGATCATCCTTCCAATAGCAATAGCAGCTAGCTTAAGGGCTGCGACTAGACTCAGAATCTGGGGTTACAATAAGTAACCAACGTTGTGTCTGCTTGCATCAGATTTGTTAGGCCTGACTGGAGGATGTTACACACCTATTTTAGGAGAAAAGGTGAGTGATTTATTCATTTATTCATCAGGAGGAGCTCAGCAGCACCAAAATCCTCAACATTTTCTTTTGCTCATTTATGGAACATAGAACCAGTTTATAACCTCTCACCTCACTGCAGTCTCAAACTCCACTGCTGTCTCACACCTGTTTATCTGCGGTGATTTTAATATTGACTTGTTGAATCCGAAAAAGCATAAAATGACAGATGATTTCATAAATACCATGCATAGTTTGGGTTTTCAGCCTAAAATAACCAGGCCTAGCAGAATTAAACCCCATTGTGCCACCTTACTTGATAATACTTTCACTAACAATATGGAAAATAATATTGACAGTGGATTATTAATTAATACATCAGTGATCACTTACCGGTTTTTTTCAATTTATGACACCAATTATAAGAGAAATCAGCATGAGGAACAAAACAGATATGGACATGTAAGGTCTGAAGCATCAATTAATGCATTTAAGAATGATCTGCTAACTCAGAACTGGGACAGTTTATAAAGAAATGGATATTGATACAGCATATGGCATATTCCTAAGAATATTCATGGAATTATATGATTAAAAAAAACTGTCCAACAATAAGCCCTGCGATGGACTGGCTCTCTGTCCAGGGTGTACCCCGCCTGATTGCCCGTTGATCGCTGGAGATAGGCACCAGCCCCAGCCCCCCGCGCGACCCTGCATGGCCAAAGCGGGTTCAGAAAATGGATGGATGGATGGATGTCTAACAATAAAACACAATAGAAAACACAAATATTTAGAAAGACCATGGATCACTACGGGTTTACAAAATGCATGCAAAAAGAAAAATACACTATATAAGGAATTCCTAAAACATAGAACAAAAGAAGCTGAAAATAAATATAAAAAATATAAAAATAAGTTGACCAATATTCTGCGAAGATGTAGAAAGAATTATTATAATAAAATATTGATCAACAATAACCATAAAATGAAGGGAACATGGGAGATTATAAATAGTATCATTAAAATAATTCTGGAAAACAAAATAATCCACAATATTTTATAGACAATGGTAATATTATAAACACTAAAGAGGTGGTCAATATGGCTGCATGGTGGTGCAGTGGTTAGCACTGTTGCCTCGCAGCACGAAGGTCGCAGGTTCGAAACTCGGCTGCGGCCTGTCTGCGTGGAGTTGCGTGTTCTCCCCATGCATGCGTGGGTTTCCTCTGGGTACTCCGGTTTCCCCCACAGATCACAACATGCCCTATAGGTTATAAATTGTAAGTCGCTTTGGATAAAAGCATCTGCCAAATAAATAAACATAAACATAAACATTATTCTGTAAATATTGGACCAAATCTGGCAAAACAAATTCCTGAGCCAACAGTAGACTGTAGTGAGTGCCTAACTGATAGGAACCCCAATTCTATGTTCCTCACAGCAGCAGAAGAAAATGATATAATGGATATTGTACACATGTGGAAATCCAAAACATCTTCGGATTGTAATGATATTGACATGAAAACAGTAAAGAAGGTAATAGAAGGAATTGTAAGACCTTTAACACACATTTGCAACTTACCATTTCAGACTGGAAAAGTTCCAAACTAAATGAAAATAGCTTAAGTAGTGCCGGTGTATAAAACTTGGGATAGACACCAATTCACAAATTACAGGCCTGTTTTGTTACTACCACAATTCTCCAAAATCCTAGAAAATTTGTTTAACAAACATTTTGACAAATTCTTAGATAAATATAAACTAATATCTGACAGCCAATAAACTAATATCTGACAGCCAATATGGATTCAGATCAAAAAGATCAACATCACTGGCATTAATTGAATCAATTGAGATCACAAATGCTGTAGAACGGAAAAAATATGCAGCCGGATTATTTCTGGATCTCCAAAAGGCATTTGACACAATTAATCATGACATATTAATTAATAAACTGGAACGGTATGGGATAAGGGGGCTTAACTGCAATGGGTGAAAAGTTATTTAAGCGACAGGAAACAATTTGTAAAGATGGGCAACTATTCTTCATCATGCATTGACATTGCTTGTGGTGTTCCACAAGGCTCTGTACTGGGTCCAAAATTATTTATTCTTTATATAAATGACATTTACAAGGCTTCTGATATATTGAAATTGGTATTATTTGCTGATGATACAAATATTTTTTGTTCTAAGGGAAATCTGGGGGAGCTGCCGGATACAATTACTTTAGAAATGGACAAAATCAAAAAATGGATTGACAGTAATAAACTGTCATTAAATTTAAGTAAAACAAAAGTAATTTTATTTTGAAATTCCCTTAGAAATGAATAAGTGCAGATCAATATACACGATGTGGAAATTGAAAGAGTATTTGAACATAAGTTCCTAGGTGTAATTATAGACGATAAATTAAATTGGAAGTCACATATAAATCATATCCATAATAAAATTTCAAGAAGTATATCAATATTAAGTAAAGTAAAACACATTCTGGACCAAAAATAACTCCAAATTCTATATTGTTCCATGATTGCACCGTATTTGTACTACTGTGCAGAGGTTTGGGGCAATACTTACAAATTTTCATTATCATCAATCTCTATATTACAAAAAAGGGCCATTAGAATACTTCAGGAAACTGGCTACAAAGATCATACCAATCCACTGTTCTTAAAATCTAAAATTTTAAAATTTCCAGATCTGGTGTATTTTCTCACGGCACAGATTGTGTATAAAGCAATAAATAAACAACTTCTTGACAACATTCTAAAATTATTTTCTAAAAGGGAAGGGGAACACAATTTGAGGGATGAATTTAACTTAAAATATCCTTGTATCTGTACAACATTAAAACATTTTTGCATTTCTGTGTGTGGAGTGAAGCTGTGGAACAGTTTTAGTGCAGATATGAAGCAATGTCCAAGCATGAGGCAATTTAAAAAGCAGTTTAAGGATTTGGTTTTTGCAGAGTACAAGGAGGTTGAGAATTGATGATCTTGTACAATATTTTCGTTGACATAATTGTGCACAGGTATGTTGCAGTGGGTATCTCTATGTTCTTAAAAATATACATGTCATATATACTGAAACTATAAGGAGGAATGTCTGTAGGCTATTGATTGTTAGAGTGGAAAGGGGGTGGGATTAAATAAGTTTAAGCTTCTTCCTGCTCCTTTCTGAACATTACTTGTAGTATGTTTCTTTTTGTTTTGTATTTGTTTTGTTTTTCTCTGTCTATTTTCTTCCTTTATTTTTATGTACTGTTTATTTTTTAATATGTTCAAAATAAAGATTCAATCAATCAATCAACACCTCACTGCTGTCTCACACCTCACTGCTGTCTCTCACCTCACTGCTGTCTCACACCTCACTGCTGTCTCTCACCTCACTGCTGTCTCACACCTCACTGCTGTCTCTCACCTCACTGCTGTCTCTCACCTCGCTGCTGTCTCACACCTCACTGCTGTCTCAAACCTCAATACTGTCTCACACCTCACTACTGTCTCTCACCTTGCTTCTGTATCACACCTCACTACTGTCTCACACCTCACTGCTGTCTCACACCTCACTGCTGTGTCTCATCTCACTGCTGTCTCTCACCTCACTGCTGTCTCACACCTCACTGCTGTCTCTCACCTGACTGCTGTCTCAAACCTCAATACTGTCTCACACCTCACTACTGTCTCTCATCTTGCTTCTGTCTCACACCTCACTACTGTCTCACACCTCACTGCTGTCTCACACCTCACTGCTGTGTCTCATCTCACTGCTGTCTCACACCTCACTGCTGTCTCTCACCTCGCTGCTGTCTCAAATCCCATTGCTGTCTCACACCCCACTGCTGTCTCAAACCCCACTGCTGTCTCACACCTCAATGCTGTCTCACAACCCGCTGCTGTCTCTCACCTCACTGCTGTCTCTCACCTCAATGCTGTCTCACACCTCACTGCTCTCTCTCACCTCACTGCTGTCTCTCACCTCAATGCTGTCTCTCACCTTGCTTCTGTCTCTCACTTTTCTTCTGTCTCTCACCTTGCTTGTCTTTCACTTCACTGTTCTCTCTCACCTCACTGCTGTCTCTCACCTCACTACTGTTTCTCACCTTGCTTCTGTCGCTCACCTCACTGCTGTCTCAAACCCCACTGCTGTCTCACACCTCACTGCTGTCTCACACCTCACTGCTCTCTCTCACCTCACTGCTGTCTCTCACCTGACTGCTGTCTCAAACCTCACTGCTGTCTCACACCTCACTGCTGTCTCTCACCTGACTGCTGTCTCAAACCTCAATACTGTCTCACACCTCACTACTGTCTCTCACCTTGCTTCTGTCTCACACCTCACTACTGTCTCTCACCTCACTGCTGTCTCACACCTCACTGCTGTCTCACACCTCACTGCTGTGTCTCATCTCACTGCTGTCTCTCATATCACTGCTGTCCCACACTACTGTCTCACACCTCACTACTGTCTTTCACCTCACTGCTGTCTCACACTACTGGCTCACACCTCACTGCTGTCTCAAACCTCACTGCTGTCTCAAACCTCACTGCTGTCTCACACCTCACTGCTGTATCATACCTCACTGCTGTCCCTCACCTCACTGCTGTCTCTCACCTCACTGCTGTCTCTCACCTCACTGCTGTCTCACACCTCACTGCTGTCTCTCACCTCACTGCTGTCTCTCACCTCGCTGCTGTCTCACGCCTCACTGCTGTCTCAAACCTCAATACTGTCTCACACCTCACTACTGTCTCTCACCTTGCTTCTGTATCACACCTCACTACTGTCTCACACCTCACTGCTGTCTCACACCTCACTGCTGTGTCTCATCTCACTGCTGTCTCTCACCTCACTGCTGTCTCACACCTCACTGCTGTCTCTCACCTGACTGCTGTCTCAAACCTCAATACTGTCTCACACCTCACTACTGTCTCTCATCTTGCTTCTGTCTCACACCTCACTACTGTCTCACACCTCACTGCTGTCTCACACCTCACTGCTGTGTCTCATCTCACTGCTGTCTCACACCTCACTGCTGTCTCTCACCTCGCTGCTGTCTCAAATCCCATTGCTGTCTCACACCCCACTGCTGTCTCAAACCCCACTGCTGTCTCACACCTCAATGCTGTCTCACAACCCGCTGCTGTCTCTCACCTCACTGCTGTCTCTCACCTCAATGCTGTCTCACACCTCACTGCTCTCTCTCACCTCACTGCTGTCTCTCACCTCAATGCTGTCTCTCACCTTGCTTCTGTCTCTCACTTTTCTTCTGTCTCTCACCTTGCTTGTCTTTCACTTCACTGTTCTCTCTCACCTCACTGCTGTCTCTCACCTCACTACTGTCTCACACCTCACTGCTCTCTCTCACCTTGCTTCTGTCGCTCACCTCACTGCTGTCTCAAACCCCACTGCTGTCTCACACCTCACTGCTGTCTCACACCTCACTGCTCTCTCTCACCTCACTGCTGTCTCTCACCTGACTGCTGTCTCAAACCTCACTGCTGTCTCACACCTCACTGCTGTCTCTCACCTGACTGCTGTCTCAAACCTCAATACTGTCTCACACCTCACTACTGTCTCTCACCTTGCTTCTGTCTCACACCTCACTACTGTCTCTCACCTCACTGCTGTCTCACACCTCACTGCTGTCTCACACCTCACTGCTGTGTCTCATCTCACTGCTGTCTCTCATATCACTGCTGTCCCACACTACTGTCTCACACCTCACTACTGTCTTTCACCTCACTGCTGTCTCACACTACTGGCTCACACCTCACTGCTGTCTCAAACCTCACTGCTGTCTCAAACCTCACTGCTGTCTCACACCTCACTGCTGTATCATACCTCACTGCTGTCCCTCACCTCACTGCTGTCTCTCACCTCACTGCTGTCTCAAACCTCACTGCTGTCTCACACCTCACTGCTGTCTCACACCTCACTGCTGTATCATACCTCACTGCTGTCCTTCACCTCACTGCTGTCTCAAACCTCACTGCTGTCTCAAACCTCACTGCTGTCTTCCACCTCACTGCTGTCTCACACCTCACTGCTGCATCATACCTCATTGCTGTCCCTCACCTCACAGCGGTCTCTCACCTCACTGCTGTCTCAAACCTCACTGCTGTCTCTCACCTCACTGCTGTCTCACACCTCACTGCTGTATCATACCTCACTGCTGTCTCTCACCTCACTGCTGTCTCAAACCTCACTGCTGTCTCTCACCTCACTGCTGTCTCAAACCTCACTGCTGTCTCAAACCTCACTGCTGTCTCACACCTCGGCTGCTGTCTCTCACCTCACTGCTGTCTCAAACCTCACTGCTGTCTCTCACCTCACTGCTGTCTCAAACCTCACTGCTGTCTCTCACCTCACTGCTGTCTCAAACCTCACTGCTGTCTCACACCTCGGCTGCTGTCTCACACCTCACTGCTGTATCATACCTCACTGCTGTCCCTCACCTCACTGCTGTCTTTCACCTCACTGCTGTCTCAAACCTCACTGCTGTCTCTCACCTCACTGCTGTCTCTCACCTCACTGCTCTCTCAAACCACACTGCTATCTCACACCTCGGCTGCTGTCTCACACATCACCTGCTCTATTCTTTTTCATCAGCATGCTTAAAGCAAAATTAGCTAGTTCATTTTCTTGTCATGAAACTTTTCTGCTGCTCACTTCTGACCTAAGGCTAGCTTCCACCGCTCTTTCCCAGAGCTTCATTATTAACTTAATTATTACCTTTATTCCGCTGTAGTTCCCACCGTTATGTAAGCCATCTCTGCTGCCATGTTTTTATTCATATGAAGTGCAGTTAAAAATTGTAGTAGCAGAAAACAATATTTTGGACTTTGCTGAGTGGTGAATTGTGCTATTTTTACAGCAGGCATGAGGGCACCTTATAGGGTTCCTCAGGACACCTTGGTTCCCATGGGCACCAGGTTGTTGACCCCTTAGATATAGGTTTAACACTAACACACAAGAGGTTTTGAAAAAGTCTAAAAAGGTCTAAAATTCATAAACTTAAATTTAAGGCCTTAAAAAGTCTTAAAATGCCTGGATATTATTTATTATTAAATTTTATATAGGTCAAGTCTTAATTTTTAAGTTGTTTAAACCCGGGAAGCATTCGCCATATAAAATGGTAAAAGCCTGTAATCTAGCGGGGCTGAGTTGGTACGTTGTGAATATTTTACAAGTCTCATGATAACTGCAGGCCATAAATGCTCAGTTCACGTAGAGAGTGTGTAGCTTCTTTGCAGCTAGCTAAAATGTGATGAGTGAAGTTGACTGCTTGTCACCGAAAACACTGGAAAGAGTGTGTTCAACAAGAGCTGGCTGTCCCTGACAATCGATACAAAGCTTGTAGACTCGAGTGCCTTTACACTCAAGGTCCCTAACTGGATGGTCCTATAGAGCTTTAGGATCAAAGTTAGAAATGCCCTCAACAAAAAATAGTAGTATTCTTTAAATTTACTTCTTAAAAACTATACTCAAGAACAGTATAGAAGTACACTTGGCTTTTACTCAAGAATGAAAAAAGTCCAAGCTTAAGTACATTAATACAAAGACTCACACTTATAGCATATTACTGACACTCGCACTTTTTTTTTACCCACAAAGTATTAATAAAATATCTTGATCCAAGTACAGAATAAGGTCAAGTAGTAGATTGTACTTGCATTCAATTAGCAGGATAAAGATATTTCTCACCACACACACACATTTACTTTGGGTCATCACCGTTATTATGAACCAAAGATCACATAGTGCAGGAGTTTAAAGCTTTACAGTAAAGCTAAAGTGGTTTGTCTTTATGTGCTTTAAAACCAAATTCAATAATCCCTTCAGTATTTAACTATTTTTAATGTTACTGAACTTATTCCATGAAAGATTGACCGTCTTCATGTTGTTAGGTTGTGATTTTGCCCCTACTGTCTTCACACCAATGCAAAATCAGCTGTCTTTTCTCTGGTTCTATTCCTCTCCATCACATCTTCATCAGCAAGGTTTTCATTACCGACAGCATCAATCAAGTGCTCCTCAGAGCTTGTTCATTCTTCATGTGAACAAGGGAAAATATTACTAGACAGAATTAACTAAAAGAGTAGACGTTTCTAAAAGGTAGCACATATAAACAACCACTCCCCTCAGAATTAGCCAAGTGTTCCTCAGGTGTTCTTCCATGATTTAGCTATGATTATTATCTTTGTAAGAAAAAAAAAGAAAAACATATCCAGTTAAACAAGATTTGAAAATGCGTTGGCACTTTGCTGACAACGTTGTCTCACTTGGGTTAGTCCAGAGAAGAGGCCTCCTAGGATTCAGTCATTCTAAGTTCAGAAAAATACATTTAAAGTATAATTCATTATACGCCAATGTGAACTAGAAGTGTATACCTAGTGCACTAGCAGTAGCTATATGCTGCAGCATATGTTTAATTGTATACTTGAAATGACACTTTTTATGACCAAATAACCTGATAAAAATACTTTTATAAACTTTAAAATGTCTCTATCGCTATTTAGTATGCTACATGGTAAGTAATATATTTTCTATACTTATACTCAAGCATAATCGGTAAAATACATTTCTAGTTCACTACTTTTGGCCAAGGGTAGACTCTAAAATTGTTTTCAGAAATCATTTTAAAGACAAAATCTGAATGTAAATCTAAAACCTTACATGTCTAGCTACTGGTAAAAAAGTGAGATTCCAGGCTATAGATGGTGACGCTAACGTGTGATCTGCAGCTCAGATCATCACACATCAGGTCAGACTTAGGAGCAGAATGCACAGAGTTTGTGTGTGTGTGTGATGTGAAAATGTTCAATATGTTCCATCAAACAGAAGCCACACAGGTGCAAAAATACAAAAAAAACTAAATATGGCAAATGGCAGAAATCAATTCAAAGTGGAATCAAAGATTTGGAGGAAGAAAACTCTTTTTTTTAAGCAACAGCAGCAGAACTGCACAGTGTGATGTATTTAATGCAGCCCCCCTGCAGGGAGCATGTTCCCAGGAGGCTCTGTCTGGGTTTGATGGCTAATTGGAAAGATTTAACCAGAGAAATCTGTACGGGGAGAAAGGCTCTGGCTCACTGTCTCTGCTGCGCTGGAAGGAAACCAAACATTTACATGCTCATTATCGTCTGTCTGACTTCTAAAAATGACACATGGTCACCTTAGTGATACGGAGCCTGGGTTCTTTCATCAAAACACATCGGAGCACAGAACAATCTGCTTGTTTGGGATAACTTCAGTATGATGTAGTCTACATGATCGGTGACTTTATAATGGAATCACAGGGGGTTCCCTGAGGAACCAGTTCTGTTCCCTGGAACATGGAAGCCATTAAAATGTGAGAAATGTTGAGACAAATAAATTAATATCACATTAATAATAAAAAGAATAAAGACAGTCATTTTAATAAAATGCCACAGAATCAAAGCCTGCATTCTCGAGTATGACCAGATTGTCTTCCGAGCCTCCTTCCGAGTAACCTCACGTGCCTTCTCCCTCTCCTTACAGATCCCAGCCTCCACCTACAAAACCTACCATAACTCTGAACTCACGCCTGTCTCTCAGCTCCCCAGCCAAACCTGACCGATCCGCTCTCCTCCGCCCTCTGCATCCTCCCGGACTCCGTGGATCTCCCGAGTTTCATTCTGCCCCGCTCTGCTCCTGCCAGTCACCTACCGACCGGACAATCCTCCTTCCCGAGTCCCAAACCTCGCTCCTAAGAAGGCTTGGACTAAAGAGACTGGACAGAGTTTTCAGATATTCACCTCACCTTTTTGATGGTGCTCTTTTAGTATAGCTTTGATATAATAAATTATTGTTTACTCACCGTAATCCCTGTGCTCTGAGTTGATTCTGAATGTCCTGGGTCAGACGGCTAAAACCCAACATGACAGAATCATCCAGCCATCAAATGTCTGGCTCTTCATAATCAACTCCTCCATGTCTATCAGGTCTGTTAACTACGCATGCCGACAGGATTCAGACGTTAACCGAACAAGTGGCTAACGTCACACAGCGTGTGTATCAGCTGGAGACACTCGTTCAGAAGATGTGTGAAAGGGCCGCCACCCCAGAACTCTCAGCCCAACCCCCGTCTGTTTCACCCGGCCCGGAAGTCCCGGGAGCTCCAACGTCTCTGTTTTTCTGAGTAGCAGATTCACCACCACCCGAGACGTTTGGCAGCGAATCTAGGAATAGTTTAGGATTTTTACTCCAGTGTTATCTCACTTTTGAACGTTCACGTATGTCCTTTATTATGGCTTCATCCAAGATCTCATACATGGCTGGTTTCTTACGAGGTAAGGCCTTGAGATGGGCCAAAATTAGAAGCCGACAGCTGGAGTTTTTGCGAGGTTCCCTAGCGGATTTTCTTACGGAGTTTAAGATAACATTCGGCGGGTCTGAGACACAAGCTGACGTCGCTAAAAAGCAATGGCACCTCCAGCTGGGACGGCAGACTGTTGCTGACTTTTCTCTGAACTTTAGGAATGTTGCTGCCGCTTCCACTTGGAATGAGGATTCACTCAAAGGGGCCTTCATTCCAGCTCTGAATGATAGGATTGAGGATCAGCTGGCTTTGTGCCCAGAGCCCAGGACACTTGAGGACCTTATCACTCTGGCCATCACCATCGACAGACAGCAACAGGAATGAAAAGGTACACAGCGTCTACCACTAACCTTACTCTGCTCCCGTTCCTCTCCCCAGGTCAGATCCAACACAAATTCTGAGGAACCCATGCAGGTAGACTGGGCTAGTTCAACACCAGAGGAGTGCCAACGCAGCATGAGAGGTGGATTGCACATCTATTGTGGCCAGGGTGGTCATTTTGTCTCTAAATGCCCGCTATACCTAAAACAGAGGGCCCACCAAAAGAGCCGAGTGTACTGGTGGGTGGAATTAACAGTTAAGTCTCAGCTTTAATGGACAATCGACTACTTCCCAAGCACTTCTTGACTCAGGATGTGAACAAAATCTCCTCGACCAGACCGTCGTGGACAGACTCCAGATCCCCATCACACCTCTCTCAGAACCACTTCCGGTAGCTGCGCTCAATGGAGAGGCTCTACTGTCGATCGCCCGCAAGACAGTACCCATACAACTGCAGGTATCAGGCAATCATTATGAACATTTGTTTTTCTATGTCTTTCCGTCCCCTCAGTCTCCTTGAGAAGGTGCAGTTGAGACACTTCTTTTGACTCCAACAATTAAAAATAATAACACCATCTTGTGAAACCAGGAACAGAAGTCCCACTACAATAAACGCAAGACCACTCTACAAAGGAAGGCAGGAGATGTGGTTCAAATAAGGATTTTACTGTTAAAATATATTTTAAAAAAACTAATTAGTAGCTAAAATTTAAAGGATACTAAAACCCAGTGCTTTAAGTGTGTGTGTGCACAGCGGTGCTTATTCTAATTTTGACCTCACAGTATACCGGGACTTTGTTCAAGGGTACGGTGCAGACAGCAAGCTTTTCCAGTCATTTATCAGTCAAAATCTCACCAGTGGGGACCAGTCAGTAACTGGACTAATAAAGGAAAAGATCGAAAGGCATCCCAAACACATGCACTCAGGAACAGCACTCACATGAAGAGGACCCACCAGCCACGACTTGCAGCTCGGCCAGCCACAAAAGATAAAAAGGATAAAAGGGAGCCTTTTCGTCTCTCAGGGTGAACAATCTCTAAGTCAGGAGCAATCAATCAATAACCGACTCCAGAGCAGCTACGGCTGGGTTTAGATCATACTCAGTTGATGTGCAGAAATCCAGTAGACCCCTCTCTGGCGCTCAGTAACTGGCTGTGGGCTGGAGCAGACCAGCATCTGGGTATAATGTGAGGTGGTTGGTTTTACACCGGGGACTACCAGTCATTTCCCATGGACGTGCCGCCTCGCTGGGCTGCCTGAGGGTGGGGGCAGTGCTGTGTGAAATGTCCTATAAGAAGTGGTTTGGTGGAACCTGTCACTCCACCAAGTCCAGCTGAACTGATCTGTTGTTAATGGAGGTCAAAGTGAATCATGTGGATTTCATCCTCATCAAACCATCCAGTGTCTGCTAATGAAAGAAGCCGCTTTCATCAGGACAGGTGTGATTTGTCTTATTTGTAGAGATTAGTTTTATATGAGGATCCACACGTCCAACAGAATTCCATCAGACAAAGGTCTAGGATTCAAACCTGCGGCGACCTTGTGACGTAACAACCCCTGCTTATGGTGACGCGAAGCCTTCTGATCAAAACCATGGTCGTTTTTGTTCTGCAGACCAAGTAGGAGTATCCAGGACTCGCGTTGTGTTTCCAGGGGACTTCTCGTATCACAGCAGCAGATCCCTCAAATAAAAAAACAACATATTTTAGGAGCCGAGGACACAACTCAGCTGTTTTAGCCTCTGAAATACAAACAAGCACAGAAAAGAAACAGATCTTTCAGTTAAATTTGCACATATAGAAACATGCAACGAACCAGGTATCTGGTGGATTTTTCCTTTTGTAACAATTATTAATATATAATTAACTAAGTAATGAATCTTATGTAATTGAAAGCTTAGAGCCAACTTTAGGAGGTGGAATTTAAAAAATATCTTACATCAGAAAAACAAACACAGCTAAATGTGTGGCTAATCCTTAATTCACTTGTTCTGAGCTTCCAGTGTTTCGAGACTAAGGAGTACGACTGACTCCTGACTGGAGCTTGTGCTGTGAGAAACCAGTAACCATGCTGGCTGACCTTATCTGCTCCTGAAAGCAAGCAGGACAGAAACCAATGGCTGTGGTGAAGAAGTGTCATTATCTAACCCAGGGGCAGACATTCCTGGTCCTATCCAGCATGTTTCAGATGTGTCCCAGTTCCCTGCTTCTGTAGAGCCTGATGAGCTGCTGCACAGGTGATTCAGCCATTGAATTATAGTTGTTTTGGAGCAGAGAAACAACTAAAACATGCTGGATAGTGGCACTAGAGGACCAGGTTTGCTTAGCCCCGATCTGACCTTTTAAACTGTAAGATTCTCACAAATCATATCATCTGCGTTTTAGAGCTCATAAAGGCCATAGATTACCTCTACCTGTAGTGATCCCTATGGAAGTTCTGCTTCCAGCTCTAAAAACTGACAATAAGGAAGAACCAGCAGCTAGCGGTGGCTCTTCCACAGATACAAGGAATGAAGGGGCTTCTGAGGAACACATGTCAGCTGGCAGAGAAGATGACTTCTAGTCCTGTGAATTAGTCCCATCAATGGTTGCGGGAGGGGAAGTGTAATTGTCAATTGTTTTATACTTGGGGAAGGGGGCTGGGATGGGAGTATGGGATCTATGGGGCCATTTTAATCTGTGAAGCACTTTAAGTTGCATTTTTTTGTATGAAAAGTGCCATATAAATAAAGTTGATTTGATCACCAGATTCAATCTGATCTGTCTTTTATGCCACTTGCTTTTAAGTGGCTCCAAAATGGATTTTGGCATGTTTCCCACCCCCGGACTGAGAATGGTTTGAGAAGTGATCAGAGCAGACAGCACAGAGGGGAGCCAGGGGCAGTGATGCAGAGCTGCACACGTTTTATTAGGCATGCTACAGAAGTCATGAGAATACAGCAGGGACACAAAGAGGAAACAAAAAGTCCAGGAAACCCTTCTGCACTTATTGGAACGATGCAATCTTTATAGGTTACTTGATGGAATTCGACAGAACTCAGATTTCTGACCATGTGCCTTAACTCTCATCTAAAAAAAAAACAAGAGAATGTGATACCAAAGATTTAAACATGTTTTCTCAACACTATAAAGTTAGTTAAAATATTTTCCCTCCCCAAGTTAAAAGGAGTTAAGGAGGAGTCCCTAAAGGCACAGAAGCTTTGGTCCAGCTGAGTAGCCCTCCCATGCAAACTGTCACATGACAATAAAATCACAGTGGGACACGGAAACTGCTTCCACAGCATGCAATACTCTCTTATCATCACAACGCTTTCCTAAAACAACATGGTCACTGATAGCTGCAGCTCACTGTCATTGAAAACACAACTCTTCCAAAATGACAAAAAAAAAAAACTAAAAATAAAAAATGAAACTGTTTCAACAAGTCAAGTTTATCTTGGTTGATGACTGTGAAATAAAATGTGGAATAATGGAGTTACAGCACCTGGCAGGTGTTGTAACTCCTTCTGCTGCTGCTCAAATGACCACTGCCACGGCTAACACAGACCCACATCGTCAGCAGGTTAACGACTACCTGGGTCCAGCTGTAGAAAGTTACTGTCAGGTAAGGCACAGAAGATCTGTTTGTCTTTAATCAGAAATGAAACAATAGCGTACAACAAAGAGTCATTTAAACGTGAACAATCATTAGTCAACATTCTGCTGAACTAACAGGAAAAACATGGCATGTTCTCTTTAAAAAGTAGTTTCAGTATCTCTAGGAACGACAGAACAAATTAGTACAAAATACAATCGACCTATCTCACACATACACACAAGCACAGTCCAGTCCACTCCTCTGAACAGTACAGCATCAGTCTGCTAGATGGAGGACTTGGAGAAGGAAACCCTCAGGTGCTGGTTGCCTCCCATGCTGTAGTTGTGAAGGTCAATCAGAGCTTGGATGGCCTCCTCCACAGTGGACATCTGGATAAGAGCCATTTTATGGTCTCTAAAAGAAACCAGATGGTGCTTTAGTCTACGTCTCAACAAACCCATTACACTGATTCTGATTCTATCCCAAAACCTGAGCCTAAACATCTACTGACACTGAAATTGTGTAGAGTTTGCATGTTCTGCAGGTCTGCCAGTTTCCTCTACAGGTCCAGACACTTGCAGGTTAACTGGTGGTTTTATGTCTGCCCAGGGTGTAAGTATGTCTATCTCTATAGGTGTGTTTCCACTATTGGAGCTTCAGCACCACTTTACCAGAACTACATGGCATGCTCGTGTCTCCATTTCAGCAGGCTGGCTAACAGGACCATTTTTAGGGAACTAATGGAGTACCTGCACTGGGGTAGGTACTTAGAAAGGACAATTCAGTAGGAAATGACATGGCAGACGTCACCAAACTACCGGTATTTGTAAAACTGGAAGGGTTGCTGTTGAAATGGAATTGAATTTTGAAAGTGCAAAGTTAGCATGATCTCCCCATGCATGTGTAGGTTTTCTCCTCTCAGACCAAAAACGTGCACATTAAGTGAATTCGCTAAATTTGTATGTTGAAAATTAACAGTTGATTTGGGTAAAAACAACTGCTAACTAAATAAACAAACATGCTACTGCTGGTTAATAAACCAATCACTTGATTAAAACCTGTAAAGAGTGGAGGGCCAGGTTTAGAATCTAGGATACTTTGAGGTATTCAGTACAGCTTCAGAATATTTTTACTATTTAACTGTTGGTCAGTGACCTGGTTTTACTATCTTTTAGGCTACTTTCACACTGCTTGCAAAAGCACATCAAATTTAATTTTTTTCCCCACATGTGACCCACATCTGATGTTTTTTGACAGTCTGAACAGCACAGATCTGATTTTTTCAAATTCGATGCAGGTCACTTTCATATGCTGTACTGGTTCTGATACATATCTGATGTTTTTAAAGGCGACTGCAGTGTGACTGGTCACGCAGAGCATTGTGTGTGTTGACGTTCCTAAGGAGAAGCACTGACAAAAGGGTTCAGGAGTCTGTCTGGACATCCTGTTAAGTTTAGGAATTAAAAGTACAGAAGAGCATGAGAACAGGAAGGGGAGGTGCTGCTGGAGTGAAAGGTCTCACCGGTCTTGATCTCTGTGAGATCGGGGGGTTCTCCGTTAATTAATTCAATACTGGAATATTTTGGTGAATAGTAATTCAGGAAGATGGTGGGAACAAGGAGTAAAATAGTTTACAGGGTTTAAAACAATTTCCAGCCCCAAAAGAGAGATGTGTGATCCTGATCCTGTGGATAAACTGTCAGTGAAGGCTTTCACTTCATAACTCTACCTCTCCTGGTTCCGTCTCCACTGTGTGACTTCTTGTCTTCTGTGCATGTGGGTTGCTTTGGAGCTGTGGAGCATTCACACCGGAGAGTTTGATGCCACATTTCATAGTAAGAAAAGCCACATAAAAAAAATCGAACTTACTCAAAAAAATCAAGACCGGCAGTGTGAGCATAGCCTTAGACTGGTTGCCATTTGAGTTTTATTCTGTGGTGCTTTCTCTGCTCACACTTTTTTACTTTTTAGTATGGTGTTTTATGTTTAATTCATTTATTTATTCATCTTTCTTGTGATTCATTCACACAATTTTATCTAATTTTTGGGTTGTTGAATTCTGTCTTTTATTATGGAGTGCCCTGTTTCTTACTGTTCAGCACTTTGGTCATCTGTGATGCTGTTTTTAATTGTGCTTTCCAAATAAACATGGTATGGTATTGCTTTATATTTAATGGTATAGTACTGTATGGCATGGCATGTATGGGATGGTATGATATGGTTTGGTATGGTACTGTTTTGTATTGAATGGTATGGTATGGTATGGCATTGTTTTGTATAGAATGGTATGGTATGGTATGTATGGGATGGTATAATATGGTTTGGTATGGTATTGTTTTGTATTGAATGGTATGGTATGGCATTGTTTTGTATAGAATGGTATGGTATGGTATTATTTTGAAGCTACAATGATGTTCTGCTAAGCTGTGGTAGTCTCATGGAGGGGGCCATCATCTTGAACACTGTTGCTAACCATTTAATCATTCTCCCTCTCCTGATAACACTTAGCTTTCCTTGACATTGAATGTGCTACTACTAGCACAATGTAACCATAGAAACATTACTTGGTGTGTGTGTGTGTGTGTCTGCTCTGTCTTCTTGATCCCCAGTGAGTCGTGGCGGATGGCTGCTTATACTGAGCCAGGATCCTCTGGAGGTTTCTTCTTGTTAAAAGGGAGTTTTCCTCTCCACTGTCGCTGCATGCTTGCTTAGTATGAGGATTGCTGTAAAGTCACTGACACTAGTCAGTGACTCGATGCAATTTGCTAGGTTCCTTATATAGGAAACTTTTTTTCTAATTGGCTTAATGAACTAACCTGCATTGGAATGTTTATTATGTGAAGTGCCTTGAGACGACTCTTGTCGTGATTTGGCGCTATGTAAATACACTTGAATTGAATTGAAGTATTGAATGGTATGGTATTGCATTGTTTTGTATTGAATGGTATGGTATGGTATTGTTTTGTATTGAATGGTATGGTATGGTATTGTTTTGTATTGAATGGTATGGTATGGTATTGTTTTGTATTGAATGGTATGGTATGGTATGGTATTGTTTTGTATTGAATGGTATGGTATGGTATTGTTTTGTATTGAATGGTATGGTATGGTATGGTATTGTTTTGTATTGAATGGTATGGTATTATTTTGTATTGAATGGTATGGTATGGTATTGTTTTGTATTGAATGGTATGGTATGGTATTGTTTTGTATTGAATGGTATGGTATGGTATTGCTTTGTATTGAATGGTATGGTATGGTATTATTTTGTACTGAATGGTATGGTATGGTATTATTTTGTACTGAATGGTATGGCATGGTATGGTATCGTAATGTATTGAATGGTATTGTATTGTTTCATTCTGACTGGTATGTATGGTATGGTATGATATGGTATTGTATGGTATTGTTTTGTGTTGAATGGTATGGTATGGTATGGTATGGTATTGAATGGTATGGTATAGTATGGTAGATGCTACAGCTGTAGCTGGCTCGTCTAAAGCAAACACTCAGGCTCTCTCTGCCCATGAGCAACAATTTACAAAGAAGTGTCAAAATCAAGTTGTTTGTATAAAAATACCGAGTGTACTTTAATACCTGATTATGCAACAGCTTCTAAGCTAGCTAAAACGTCTATGAATCTATCATCCAACAATATAAAAAACACAGAAACACAGTCTGGATGTGTCAGTTGGCTGGTGACTTCCGTCTGATATTCAATCAGAAAATGATAAGATTAAGTTCAATATAAGCCTTTTTGTCCCAGGTAAGTCTACGTACTGGAAAAACTTGAATGCTTTGACGGTTCCCCCTGTGTTGGTAAAGAGCAGCTGCAGGTCGTCTTCTGTCACATTCTGCCTGATAAGAAATGAAGACACAAAGAGTGGAGAGGATTTAGGAGTAATCTGACCCCAAAGGACTATCACTGGGTCAGAGGTCAGTTATATTTAGGCTTGAGTCAGTACAATACATACATTTTAAAATTCATGAATAAAAAAAATAAGTAAAATTTGAGGTATTATCCATTACTAGGATTTTTGGTTGAGTGAATGCTAGCGCATCTGTCGCTGCTGTTCTCAGGCAAAAAATTTAGTTTAATCTCTTTTGCACTGCTTTATTCTGCTTATGCAGCACTGGATATTTGTTTGTTGACACTTGATACATACGCTGGCATCTTTGATCAGAAACTGTTTGTTTGTGGCACACCCTTTGTTTCCTCACCTGAGATACAATGTGGATTTTCCAAACAATGTGTTGGTTGGCAGTTGGCTGGCTCCTTTTATCCCTCATTTAACTGCAAGCAGGGGCTCTCCTGCAGTACTCAGCTGCTGAACTTTTAAAACGCAGGTGCAACATCCACACTCGCAGCCACTATCTGGTTCACCACATGCCTCCACTTCCGTAAAGTTAACCAGAATGTCAACCACGGCATCCTCACCAGCCTGCCTCGATTGACAAACTCCTTCACCAAGAGGAACCCACGCAGACATTGTGGGGTGAAGGTGGCAGAGGAGTCAAGTGTCTGCCCTGAAATTTGAAGGTTGCAGGTTCGATCCCCACTCAGTCTGTCGGTGTGTCCTTGGTCAAGACACTTAACCCACTTAACACTTAACTAAACCCACTTTGCCTGCTGGTGGTGGTCAGAAGGACTGGTGGTGCCAGTGTAAGGCAGCCTCACCTCTGTCAGTGGCAAGCTGTGGCTGCAATGCAGCTCATCACCACTAGTGTGTGAATGACTGATTGCGTTGTAAAGCACCTCGGGGGTGGAGGTCCTAAACCAAACACAGACCATTTACCATGCATGTTTTTTTTTTTTAACAGGTTCTCTCCCATGGACCAAAATCTTGCAAGTCACTTAGGATAAAGCCTCTGACAAATGAATAGGTAATCAGAAGTTTAACCATGACCAGATAGTTGGAAATGTTCCACACAATTAAGGACTTTTACTTGTTAATATCCTATTTTTGCCAAGGGCTCAAACTCTAAAATGATGGCCTGATACTTACGGGATGTTTGACAGATGAAGAGTGGCAGAAGGTGGGAAGATGTTCTGGAAGTTCTTGGATCCAGGTTTTTTGAAGCGATGAAGTGGGGAGTTGGCATAGTCCTTGGTTAACCCTTGTACATCCAGACCATCCCGGGGCAGAGCCACTGTCTGATGCTTTGACAACGTCACTCGGATCACATTACCATACATCTTTTGCCCATTCAAGTGGCTCATTGCTTTGGATAGAACACATTTAAACAAAAGCATTGGATCATGAAACTGAATCAGACTGGATTTTTTAAACCCTGACCCTGCTTCATTCACTAAATACTTCAAAGAACAGAGAATCACACCGATACAGTTATATTGTGTTTTATAATGTTTTAGCAGTCAACCATTACCAAACTCTTTTCAAAGCTTTCGTATATTGTAGGAAATGTAATGAAATGTCAAGTTCATAAGTCAGCAGTGTAAAGACTATACGAGTTAAACACATCCATCCATTATCGGCCACTTATCCAGAATCAGGACAGCAGCCTTGACCGAGAGGCCTGGATTTCCCTCTCCCCAGCCACTTGGGCCAGCTCCTCTGGGGGAATCTCAAGATGTTCCCTGGCCAGCCAAGAGGCATAGTCCCTCCAGTGTTTCCTTAGTCTTCCTTTGGATCTCCTCCCAGTTAGACATGCCTGGAAACCTCACCAGAGGCATCCAGGAGGCATCCTAACCAAATTGCTGAGCCACCTTAACTGCCTCCTCTCGATTTAGAGGAGCAGTGGGTCTACTCCAAGCCCCTCCTGGATGGCAGAGCATCTCACCCTATCTCTAAGGGAGAGCCCAGACACCCTGCGGAGAAAACTCATTTTGGCTGCTTGTATCTGTAGCGGATCAAAGGTCAAGTTTTCATCTAAAACTTGACTAGAAAGTTACTTTTAATTTGCAGACACAAACACACCATCTGTCTGGTCTCCAAACCAGAAAGCTCCGCACTAGATCCTGTTACCGTACAAAGAAGACATAACATCTTCAGCCAAGGTCTCATGCAGCAGTTTTTACTTTGAATAAAGTTCATAAATTACTTTACAACTTATAATTTGAAATAATCAAATATATTGAAAGAACAAAATGTTTGAATCCTAAAATATTTGAATAATCTGTTCATTTAATCAAGGATGTGTTAAAATCCATATTTTTCCTGTAATGACTAATTTCAGATCTTAAACTACACCAGATCAGTATGTGTTGATTAAACAAGTTAATCCATCAGTATACTCATACACATTATAATAAGATTATTATTGATGTCAAACATTTTGCTTCACATAGCTGTTAAAAACATTTCACAAAGGGTTAACATCTCTTTGTAGCTGAGGGAAGGAGCGACATTCTGATGTATTTTGATAACGCCTTCAAACGTGTCAAATTCTGATTTGTACAAGTTTATAAATAAGGAAGGTGATAAAACAGAATTGTTTCCGGATCTAATTCAGTTTCTAGCTGACTCGGTCTGTCCAAACTAGTGAACAAGCTCTGTGAGACCATCCTCCTTTTGACTTCAGGTCAAAAGCCTCTCTGCAACGCTTGTAATTACATACACGTCTCTTTTAAGAGGCACCGAGCAGCCTTCGACGCAAACAAGCATTCCAGCTTCCAGTTGTCACCTGGATCTCAGACTAGATGGTCGTAATGTAGCTAATCTACGGGTTCCTGATACCGAGAGGTTCACTCCACCGGCAGTGCCCATCCCGACCTCCTGACCCCCTGGCTCGCACGAGGATCTCCACACAAGGGTGCGTAGATTCGGCACAAATTGCGTCAGATGGTTTGATAAACAGATCTCTAGTTTACAAACATACAGCCAAATTGATTTTACAACCCAGACGCCACAAACTCTGATACTTAAGAAAGGTTTTGTTAAAACATGTAGCTTCCATTCAATCATTTCATCCAATACATTCCATCCATGCCCTGCTGTGAGACCTGTTCATCCATCCCACTTCCTGTTTTAATTTGGTGTCACCTCTCCTGTTTCAGTTCTGTTTCCTGATCCTCATCACTCTGATTTCTCCCAGCTGTTCTTGTGTGTATTTAACCAGCTTCTGTTCTCTTTCAGTTGCCAGTTCGTTAGTTTTCTCTCGTTCCAGCCAGGCATTAAGCTACCGATCTCTGGGTCCTTTGACTCAGTTCTGTTTTTTTGGATCATTTTTTGATCCTTAGTTAAATACGCCTTAAATAAAAGCCTTGTTTTGCTGAACTCTGCATTTGGGTCCAGTTCTTCATACCAGCCCTGACACTTTCCTTCCTGTCTTGTCATGTATAATTATTAGTTTAGGAAAATAGAAATAAATATTGATATTTCATATTTATATGGAATTATCACATCATATTGATCATTTAATACATATGTAGCCAATCCTTAACGCTACATATCTGTGATCTCATTCTTTTGTTCTCTACCCAAAGCTTGTGACCATAGGAACATAGATCAACCAGTAAATCAAGAGCTTCACCTCCTGGCTCAGCTCTCTTTCTACCACAACAAACCAGTACAATGCCCACATCACTGCAGAAGCAGCACCAATCTGCCTATCGATCTTGTGCTCCAGCTTTCCCTCACTCGTGAACACGATCCCAAGATACTTTAGCTCCTCCACTTGAGGCAGGACATTGTCGGACCTGAACAAGGTATTCAAAACCATGGTCTCAGATTTACAGGAGCTGATTCTCACCCTAGCTGCTTCACACTCAGCTGCTAACCACTCCAGCGAAAGCTGGAGATCACTGTCTGATGCAGCCAAGCAGGACTACATGCTCTGCAAAAAGCAGACACAGGATCCTCAGGGCAACAAAACAGATCCCTTCAACACCTTAGCTGTGCCTAGAAATCCTGTCCATTAAAGTTATGAACAGAATTGGTGACAAAGGGCAGCCTTGGTGGAGTCCAACTCTCAATGGAAATGAGCCCAACTTACTGCCGGCAATGCGGACCAAGCTCTGACACAATCATATCGGTCTTTGTCAGGTGACGTATCGGGTGCTGTAGCAGATTGCATGATGGGATAGCTAGGTGAATAAACAATGGAAACATTGGTCACTAAATATACACACCAAATGTTAATCAAAAACATTTTTCAGGACTGCAACTTTTTACTTTTACTTGATAATAAATATGTTGAAGTAGTGCTACATTTCCGGCAGTAATGAAACGTCTGAGCTCCATTTGTTTCTTTTGAGGTCGTAGAGATCTACGTAGTCAGTTGTAGACAATAGAGATCCTAGCCTCCTTCCCAAGTTTAGCCCTGTAAGGGATGTGTTCGTTGTTCTTTTTATCCATCCTCTTGTGCTGCCTCAACTTCAGGTGCGGCTTTCCCTAGCAACTTGAGTCATACACCTAAAATGGTGCTAAGGGGGTGTGGGTGACATGAAGGTCACGTGTCTGACAAGGACCGATATTGACCTAACAGCCCGTATTAAAGGGCCTGGGGCCTCATTTATCAAGCTTGCTTACACACATAACGGGGTCGGAAAACTGCGTAAGCAACTTTCTACGCAAACTTTGGGTTTTATGAAAGAAAAATTTGCAGAAAAATGTGCGCAACTTTAAGTTGACTAAGGACCTGGCTTACGCACATTTTGGACATGGAGAGCACCTGCAGTGCTGCTGCTGAGAAGGATAAAATTATGAAATCCTGCAGCATTATCACTTGTACTGCTTCGTTTTCACACAGAACAAGACCCCCCACACGCACACACACACACACACACACACACACAGCCTGAAGCGCAGAATACGGAATGCAGAATATCAGCAGGGGGACAGATTGAGACGGAATGTCATGTGTCTGTGACAGTGTGTGTCCTGTCACTGTGACCCGATTGATCATGCGCCCTGGCTACTTGGACAAGGGAGATCTCCATTTGGCTGACTGGTTGGCGCGCGTGACTTTAACCCGGGAGTCTGGGGATCGAATCCCGATTGGACCATTTTTTTTAATATCCGCCACAGATCTCTCTGAAGAATTCACAACGTTGACGGCTTCAACAACGCTGTGCCACTCCGTGGAATTTCTCTTATTTGTTTAGCAAAAGCACTTCCTTTCATTTCTCCACCTCACCCACAAGTACCTCAATTTCTGCTTCTGTGAAATTGCACTTCCTTGCTCTGCCTTGATCTACGGCCACCAATGGCGGAGCGCTGCAACAAGCCGGCTTATGTATATGCATGAGATCCACAAGGTACTTTGCATTGACTATTTATGGCAGTAGGTGGGCGTGGTGAGGGTGTGATGAGACTAAAATGCAGCGGAGAACCTTTCTAGATAGTTTCTGATTTATGAAGCGGAGATCGCGTGCAGCTGTGCGTACTACATGTTTGATAGATCGCAAACCTACTTGGCGTAAGTACATTTTTTTTACAGAGCTTAAGTACGGTTTTAGTAAGGATTCTACGCAATGTTTGATAAATGAGACCCCTGGTACTCTAAACTCCAGAAGTAACCCCCATAGGGCCCCCCGAAGGCGCAACATTATAGCCTTAGGGCGATCATTAAACACACGCAAAACAAAAATCAATCTGTTCATCCATCTTTTGCCACACTAGCCTCTTTTAGAAAACAATGCCGCCAATTTGCCGCAACGCTGAGCCAGCATCACCTCAGTGTTTGAAGGAACAGATAATTTGGTGTAAAACTGTTGGTAGGCAACCCATCACTATTATTTCATTAACCTGACCTAATAACTCAGTCAGCCTAACCTTAAAACATTCCTGTAATTGATTAATAAGCTTCTTTGGATCATTCACTCTCCCTACTTCTGATCACCTTTTAGTAAGAGACAAACAAAGGAGAGGAGCATGAAGTGTGTTCTGCCCTTATCAGGGGAGGGACAGAAGAACAGCTAAAGGGCAGATTCAAATTACATCACAGAATAAAGGTGTGCAGAGAACATCTGAGAATAAGGGTGCACGATTTTTACTCATGACAAAACAACATGAGGTGATCAGTAAACAGTTACGGTAACTTGTTTGCTCCACAGAAGCACAACCCAGCTGAAAAATGTTGGTGTTGCTGGATATTTTACTCAGTTTTACGGCTTTTTGTCAGACTCTGAAAAAAGGAAACAGAGGGCAAAACACTCCGGAGGAACCAGTGACTCCGCCCCCCTAGCCAATCAGCAGCCAGGATCACGATGCTGGCCTGACTCACATCCCCAACCTTCACAAATCTTTTCATTTCTTAATAAACTGAATAGACCAACATGGGCAAAATGACATGGGTTGTTTGGGTTAGGGTTAGGTAACCTCCTAGACCTCCTGACCTCTCCTGTCAAGTTACATGTATGCTTAAGCTGGTTGGGGAGCCACTCACCTAGTTGGGCCTGATTACAATCAGACATCTGAACGAGAGCGCTGTCCTTTTTATTGTAAAGGATTTTTACCCTCTGAACATCACCATACACTCCTGCGTAAGAGCCAGAGCCAGGGAGGGACGAGACGAAGATGTGAGGCGGAGAGAAAGCAGACGGTTAGAATATCTTCAGTTCACACACTCAAATCATTTCTTTCAGACAAGAAACAGAAGAGAACAACAGATTTACACACAAGGATTCGAAGATTGTAGACAGAAAAAGAAAAAAACAGAAGAGCCCTCCTTTAAACAGACACCTGACCCTGCTAAACAGTAATCAGAGTGTGTAAGATGACTGAAAGAAAAACAACATGCAAAATAAAGTTTTAACTTTGCAAGAACATATGACTAAGATGTGAACTTAAGGAAATAATAGTGAACACAAACTCTAAGCAAGATACAGTATGTAAACAAAACCTTGTAAAAATAATGATAATAATAGATTGAATATTAACAGAACATCAATGGAAGAACAGTAAAAGAGAGAGAGAGTGAGAGAGAGAGAGCTAAAGATAACATACCGAAGAAGGTAAACAGACTTTGAGGCGTAACCATCTTTACAGGGAGAGAAGAGCAACAAGCAGCGTGAGACAGGTAGAGAGGTAGAGGAGTCGGAGCGGAGGTAGAGATGGACAGATCGATCCAGAGCGGAGGTAGGTGGACGGAATGGTGGTTTGTTTTCCCCAGGAGAGAGAGAGATGGAAGTGGTGGGTCATGGTTGGGGTGAGGTGAAGGAAGTTGGGTAATGTAGGAAGAAGGGGTGATGTAAGGTTAAAGGTTTGAGCCCACCTCCCCCAATTAGCATAGAGGGGGAGATCAGATACATGGAGAAAAGGGGGTGGGGGTGGAGGAGGGATGCAAATTGGGTAAAATGAAAAATAATCAAAATTGAGGAAGGGGGAGGGACAAAAAATATAGGTCAGTACACTGAATAATAATGCAGGTAGCTGGTCAGAAGCAATGGCTGCTCAAGGTTTTCTTATTTGAAATCCTGCAAATGCTGCCAACAGATCTTTCAACCTGGACAAGCATGGAGTAGAGGCACAAAATCAAAATCATAACCACATCATAGGGAGTCTAAGTCACGCCCACCTACTTCCGGACCACGGGTACCCGAAGGAACGAAGAAATGAATGCAAGTCAACGGGGCTAAAAACGATATTCTCTAATTCCGCTTGTTTTGTGCCATGGATTTCACATATGATGTCCGTGAATGTTAAAGACACATTGTGGAGCCAAGAAAGCGCTTATTTTGAAACGAGGGTGGGGGGGTACACACGTCATTTTAGGTTTTGTGTGAATTTAAGTCCAGGACTACAAATGTGCATCACTAAAGTGACGTCATCGAACCAGACACAGAGAACAACGGGGAAAAGTTCAGCAAACTTTAACTTCTTGCTTCAGGAGGAAAAAACCCACCATAAGTCTGGCCGTGTGGTAAGTAGCAGCTAAGCTAGGGGAGAGGAGATTTTGTGGTGATGTCATAAATGTGACATACCAACGTCTGATTTGTTGTGATGTTAATTACTAACTTTTACAAGCTGATAAATTTCAAAGTACATGACTGGCGTGGTCAAAACACCCATCATTAGTTTTCATTCACATTGCAGTACAACATATGTGTGATCCAGGACGTAAGGCAAAGCGGATTAGAAAATAGCCTTTTTAGCCCCGTTGGCTTGCATTCAGTATTTGTTCTTCCGGGGACCCATGAGCCGACCGGAAAGGGAGGAGACTTGGGCTCCCTATACAAAGTCAAACCAAGGGAGAAAACATGCAGAAGCTTAGCTGTCTGAACAATCTCTCAGCTACAAAGAAACAACCAAAAATTGGCACGAGCTGGGGGTGGAGTGGTAAGGCAACATGCAAACATGTCAGAGCTGATGTGAAGACCACACGACATGGTCTTCACCCAAGTTGCACAAAGGTCTAACCACTGGCTTCAGGACAGAATCCCAACATCAGGACCAGTCTGATGCTGTCAGAAGGCTCCAGTATGACACAACACCTTCCAGGCAGGGATCAGAAAGAAACAGACAGGCGACATAAAACTAATGTTTTAGAGGGGAAGAAAGTGGAGAAACCAGCAAATGTCTCACACAGATGCTCGTTTCCAGGACAGAGGTGCACATTAGGACACAACAGAGTGACTTCCTATGAAGGGCCATAAGAGCGGGGGAGAGGTGAGAGGCTCTCAGAAAGAAACAGGAGAGAGACAGGTCGTTGAGTTAGTTTCAGTTGGACACGAGAGGAAAGGCAGAACAGCAGATGGAAGAGGGGAAGGCCCCGGTGAGCGGTAAACACTGCCTCCTTGTGCAGGAGCTCAGACAAAAGAAAAATAAGTTCATTCACAAAAACAACTAAATAAAAATAAAATGAAAGAAAAACAGAAAAGGACTAGTTACTGGTGCTACAAGCAGTAAAGCCTTCATTAGACCTCCTAATTACTTTTATCATGTTCAGCAAATACACCCAGACCTTTGTGGAGACAGATAGTAATTTTTGTAGTTATGAGAACCAGGAGAATCCAGTACAAGTGACAATAACCCCCAGTGTAATAGAATGGTCAGTTATACCTAAAGATCCTAAATCTCCCACATGTCAGACCTGTGACCGTCATGCTCACCTTTAACAGCAATAAAGTCAACTAGTATTATTTAGAACCGTCAAATCTGTGTGTGCATGGTTTCATGTGTGTGTGTGATTATCCGT
>NC_091747.1:33938491-33990991 GCF_043380555.1 Nothobranchius furzeri | reverse complement strand
AGCTAGTTAGGGTCAATCAGCTGCAACTCGGTGCTGTGGGTCATCAACACTGGTGATGGCATTCACCGGAGAACCGTTACTCCTGCTCGAGGGTGAGCGGATCGCGTTCCCACCGTGGAAACAACCCTCCCCGGTGGAGAACTGCAGCGGTTGCAGATTTTAATTTGGTTTCTGGTCCGTGCAGGCAGGGTGCGTTTCCTCCCGGGAGCCAAAAGGGTTTCCTCTGCGTGCAAACAGCCGATTCGTGGCTTCGTGTTGTTTGTGTTTGGTATTGATCAGCAGACTCGTGTTTCCTTTGTGTGGCATTCATGTGTGTGTGTGTGTGTGTGTGTGTGTGTGTGTGTGTGTGTGTGTGTGTGTGTGTGTGTGTGTGTGTGTGTGTGTGTGTGTGAGAGAGAGAGAGAGAGAGGGAGAGAGCATCACTGTTAGTGGAGAAGGATGCTTCAACCTGCATCCCATCAGGAAGGATAGCCCCATCCCAATCCTAAAATCCTGCTGCGGATGAGGGCTGGATGTTAAAATAATGAGTGCTGCAGGAGGAGAGAGGGAATTCCGTTTCCTTTGTCCAGCAACAGGATTTTCATGGCAGGAGTCCTCGCGCGCAGCTGAATCATTTACATCTGAAAAGACTCATATTGTAAATCAGATATTTAGTCAGGCTGGAGGAAACGGGAGCAGCGTCGTAGTGGCACCAGCATGACAGCTCAACATGTCACGCCTCTGTTCAACACACACACACACACACACACACACACACACACACACACACACACACACACACACACACACACACACACACACACACACACACACACACACACACACACACACACACACCTTCTATCTCCCTGCAGCCTTTTATAGTTTTATTGGTTTTTCTTGACATTTAGCCGCAGGTGGAAAAGAGATTCCCAATCAGGAGTTCAGAAGACTGCTACTCAGACGGGAACTCTATTAAAAAGCATGTTTTCATTGTTTGGAATAATTCTTACTTTACAAATAATTTGAGCAGTTTTTATGGTTTCACATTTTAAGTTGGGTCTTCTTACAAACCAGTTCATGTTCATGTCACAGCAGTGGAGTAGAGCAGGTCCACACCGAGCTGAACAGGCCAGTTGAAATTAAAATAAACATAACTTGGGCGATAATATGGTTAGACTGTATGCACAAATGGCAGCTATCTGCACCACACACAGATGAAACCAGCTAAGTTCGTGTATGTAGACTAGTGAACTCTTCTGCTCAGGGCTGGATTTAGCCAGCCCTACAAAGGGGTGCAGGTGGAATATGGGGGGGGGGGGGGCTTGTCTTGGAAATAATTTTTCGGGTGTCACATACCCCTAAATCCCTAAATTGCAAAAAAAAAAAAAAAAAAAAAAACTATGCTATCATCATTACAGTTCTTCTATCCATATATCTATCTTTTCCTTTGATCCATTGCTTACACTACCCTCTGCATGTACCCGGGCCGTGGGACCGGCACAAATGGGACTCTGGCTTGTTCCCTATTGGGGCTGCATTAATCTTTTTTCTAATCTTCTATCTGTCTGTCTGTCTTTTAATTTTTTTAATCTTTTTTTATGTCTTTAATCTATTTTATCTATCTTATCTGTCTATCCTTCCATTTTTAATTTTATTTTAAATTTTTTTTTTAGAATTGTTGTTTTTATTTCTTTATGGCTTTTATCAGTCATTACAGCATCACCCATCTGCTTTTCTGTGCTAAAGTCCTAATGAATCCATCCATATCTAGGCCTGATGTTGTGGCCTTCTCGAGCCAGAATGACTACATTTCTTTTTCTCTCATGTATCATTGTATGGCAGAACGGGGTAAGAACACGAGACAAAGTGGAGAAAGAGCTCTTGCACAATGCTGCTGATATTCCAGTCACAAGGGAGGTCACATACATGCGATGGAGCTGAGGAAAGGCTTTCTTATACCCATGTAGATATTTGCAATCAGTGGAGAGGTCTACAAACTCTACACAGTTATCATCATCAGTCTTTTTGAATTCTTTTTCCAACATTAGTTTTGCAACAAGAATCTCATTGGAAAGTTTCTCACTGTCACTTCCTGTCATTTTCTGCAGAGGACTTAACATGTCAGGATCCAGAAAAGAGGGAGACTGAGGTTGAAGGCAGTTAAGGGCTTTCATGAGATCAAGATTGCTTTTGGAGAATCTTGTCTCCATCTCTACAATGACTATGTCCAAAATGTTGAGCAGAGCTCTCTTCAGAGCCTGGCTAGGAGTTGTGGAGTCTTCTACGTGGCCCACAGTGGACATTACAATACTACCTGTTAGCAGTGAGCTTGCTTTTCTTTGTCGTTTAGCAGCTGGTGCAGGTGTGCTGGTTAATGTCTCGATTTCCTCATCTCTCATCTGCTTCAAAGCCTGCAGAGATGCACTGACTACTTCTGAAGCACAGCACAGGTCAACAGAGTGAGACTGCAGCATAGAACTTGCAGACTTCAAGGAACCCAGAACTTTTGAGAGGAATTTTCCTATTTCAAAGAAGTGATGCCTCCTTAACATCACCAACAGTCCTGATGCCTCTGTACAGATATCAACAGCAGCAGCTCTGTCCTCTGTAACCTCTGACAGCATACTCATAACAGCATCCTGATTCTCCACAAGGCACTTGGTCTCATCATGGTGGCTTGTACACCTGATCTCCAACAGTCGTTTCAGGGAGGGAACGTCATAGTTCTGTGAAACATAATGACGGTGGAAAAATGAGTGTAGAGATCCTGAAAGATGAAAAAAGGTTTTTGCACATGGCTCTGCCTGTATTACATGGTCCACTGCCAAGTGCAGCTGGTGGTTGTAGCAGTGGATTAGGGCTGCAACAAACGATTATTTGGATAATCGATTCATCGGATGGGGTCTCGACACGATTAATCGATTAATCGGATTACATGGGGAAATTTTTAAAAACTGCTAGGGAAACGTTATTTCTCTCCTTCCTTCACTTTATTTAACAAAACATTATTAGAAAACAGTTCAATAGCAGAAAAACAACATGCCATCACCTAAATTGTCTTATAAGGTGTATAGACAGAGACCCTAAGCTACATCTATCTGTGACCTAAAATGCTTGGTCCAAGTTAAACAGCTTAAGGGCAATTCTCATCTGTTTTGTTTGATCTCATCTGTTGACATTTATTTTAAATGTAATTAAACATAGGCCGTGAATTAATCAAAATTGATCACTATTTCCAAAAATGACTGAAAAAATACCAAATAAAACAAAAGTAAATGAATGCCATCCTCCTTGCGATGATGCCCTGGGCAACTGCCATAAAGTCACATCAAGAAATGCTGCTGATCATTCCAATGATCCCAAATAGACTCACATTAGGCCACATGAAAGCAACTGAACCCAAAAATAGGGCTGCAACAACAAATCGATAAATTCGATGAAAATCGATTACTAAAAGCGTTGGCAACGAATTGCGTCATCGATTCGTTGTGTCGCACAACTCTTCCAAAAGCGCCCCCCCCCCCCTTACCGCCCGCCGTTGCGCGCAGACCAGAGCAAGTCAGATCAGCGCGAGGGAGAGCCGCAGATCAGCGCGAGGGAGAGCCGCAGATCAGCGTGAGGGAGAGCCGCAGATCAGCGCGAGCGAGAGCCGGCAGACTTGCGCTGCTGCGAACCGGTTCCGCATTGTTGCACAGCGATCCAGGCAGCTGCTTCCAGCGCACGGTCCATTCTCAAAGTGGCGCAACCAAAAAACTATAATTAGCACACGATCGTTCATGTCCGCACATGTTCTCTATTTTCTGTGCCTGAAGCTCGCTGCGGAGCTCATCACCTGTGCTGTGGTGATGTCACCTCACGCAGCATCGAAAACGCGCTCTGCTTTTCGGTCAGGAGATCCCTTTGATCTGCTCAAAAGTAACTGATGAGGTGAAAAGGTAAGAATCCAGGCAACAGATTTTCTGGAGAATTAAGAGGAGATGCAGGAAGATGAGAGACAGACAGGACAGGAAAATAGTTCAATAAAAACAAGAAAACAAAACAAAGTGTTGAAAAGTAAAATGTAGGTAGATTTATCTCCACTACATGTTTTTACCAGTAAAAAACAATAAGTTATACACATGTCATATTTATACATCTGATACAATTCAGATCACCTTCAAAACTCAGTCACACACCCAGGGCCGTTTCAAGACATTTTGGGGGCCAAGGCAAAATGCCCCCCCCCCCCCCCCCCCCAAATAACTGGGCTCCCCAGAAGCCTCTGTGTAATTCATACCCTCTCCAGTAGTGTTAGTTATATGGTGTTTATAAAAGCTCCTCAGACATTACTGACATGTTCTAATATTATCAGATGAAAAACTAAATTATCAGACATGCTGTCTCATCTGCTTCTTTTATAAACTTGCAAAAAGTAACAAAACCATTTGAAAGCCACTATTTGTGGATTCTCTGAAAGTTTCCATGGAGTGTGTGACAACTTATTTTTTCATTGATCCTATCGTCTAATCTCACAGCTGAAACAAGCATCCTTAATAATCTGTGCACAGGAAGCTTATGCTGTAGTAAAACAAAAGGTATAATAATTTATTATTAATAAAACCTTGTTGCAGCACTAAAGCAGAAAAATTAGATTTTGCATTAAATATGCAAAATATTTACATATGAATTGTTTTAGAGCCCTTTTATTGGCAGAATCTGATATTAATTTAGTTCTTACAAAAAATGGGTCCCAACATGGTTTGTGTGGCGTTGCCATAGTGTGACGTCATAGGCACAGATCCCCTGTCCTCTTGTTTGGAAATGGAAATATGGTCACCCTACATTAAACAAACTGTCCACCCGGGCTTTTGCACTGCACAGACGCTTCGCTGCCTACGACTGAACGTCAGTTGAGAGTCAGTCTCATGCAGACTGACCAATGAAGAGAGGGTCTCAAGTTAAGACCCTCTCCTCATTGGTCAGTCCACACGAGGTGGGTCAAAGGTTACTCTGGGCGGGTTACGTGTTGTCAGGCATTCAAGTATTGAGTATATTTACTGCATATTACAGTAAAATATTCTGTATGTGACCACATTATGGTGATCCTTGGGTCGTGATGATGGAGCCCTTGAATATTGTTGCCCAGGGTACAACAAAGTGTTAATCTGGCCCTGGTTCCGCCGTCACATTCCCGCAGAAACTGGTTGATCACACCGGGGCCAGACTACTAGCATGTGGTTTTACAACCACAATGTCCTCAGAAGCAAAAACGCTTTTAAAAGGGAGGGAGGAGTCCTAACTGTTGCTGCAGGCGTGTTGTGTGAGAGTGCAGTTATATACTGGTTAATATATTTTTGGGTTCAGTTGCTTTCATGTGGCCTAATGTGAGTCTATTTGGGATCATTGGAATGATCAGCAGCATTTCTTGATGTGACTTTATGGCAGTTGCCCAGGGCATCATCGCAAGGATGATGGCATTCATTTACTTTTGTTTTATTTGGTATTTTTTCAGTCATTTTTGGAAATAGTGATCAATTTTGATTAATTCACAGCCTATGTTTAATTACATTTAAAATAAATGTCAACAGATGAGATCAAACAAAACAGATGAGAATTGCCCTTAAGCTGTTTAACTTGGACCAAGCATTTTAGGTCACAGATAGATGTAGCTTAGGGTCTCTGTCTATACACCTTTTAAGACAATTTAGGTGATGGCATGTTGTTTTTCTGCTATTGAACTGTTTTCTAATAATGTTGTGTTAAATAAAGTGAAGGAAGGAGAGAAATAACGTTTCCCTAGCAGTTTTTAAAAATTTCCCCATGTAATCCGATTAATCGATTAATCGTGTCGAGACCCCATCCGATTAATCGATTATCCAAATAATCGTTTGTTGCAGCCCTACCCAAAAATATATTAACCAGTATATAACTGCACTCTCACACAACACGCCTGCAGCAACAGTTAGGACTCCTCCCTCCCTTTTAAAAGCGTTTTTGCTTCTGAGGACATTGTGGTTGTAAAACCACATGCTAGTAGTCTGGCCCCGGTGTGATCAACCAGTTTCTGCGGGAATGTGACGGCGGAACCAGGGCCAGATTAACACTTTGTTGTACCCTGGGCAACAATATTCAAGGGCTCCATCATCACGACCCAAGGATCACCATAATGTGTGTCACATACAGAATATTTTACTGTAATATGCAGTAAATATACTCAATACTTGAATGCCTGACAACACGTAACCCGCCCAGAGTAACCTTTGACCCACCTCGTGTGGACTGACCAATGAGGAGAGGGTCTTAACTTGAGGCCCTCTCTTCATTGGTCATTCTGCATGAGACTGACTCTCAACTGACGTTCAGTCGTAGGCAGCGAAGCGTCTCTGTGCAGTGCAAAAGCCCGGGTGGACAGTTTGTTTAATGTAGGGTGACCATATTTCCATTTCCAAACAAGAGGACAGGGATCTGTGCCTATGACGTCACACTATGGCAACGCCACACAAACCATGTTGGGACCCATTTTTTGTAAGAACTAAATTAATATCAGATTCTGCCAATTAAAGGGCTCTAAAACAATTCATATGTAAATATTTTGCATATTTAATGCAAAATCTAATTTTTCTGCTTTAGTGCTGCAACAAGGTTTTATTAATAATAAATTATAATACCTTTTGTTTTACTACAGCATCGGTAAGCTTCCTGTGCACAGATTATTAAGGATGCTTGTTTCAGCTGTGAGATTAGACGATAGGATCAATGATAAAATAAGTTGTCACACACTGGAAACTTTCAGAGAATCCACAAATAGTGGCTTTCAAATGGTTTTGTTACTTTTTGCAAGTTTATAAAAGAAGCAGATGAGACAGCATGTCTGATAATTTAGTTTTTCATCTGATAATATTAGAACATGTCAGTAATGTCTGAGGGGCTTTTATAAACACCATATAACTAACACTACTGGAGAGGGCATGAATTACACAGAGGCTTCTGGGGAGCCCAGTTATTTGGGGGGGTGGGGGGGGGCATTTTGCCTTGGCCCCCAAAATGTCTTGAAACGGCCCTGGGTGTGTGACTGAGTTTTGAAGGTGATCTGAATTGTATCAGATTGTATACATATTACATGTGTATAACTTATTGTTTTTTACGGGTAAAAACGTGTCGTGGAGATAAATCTACCTACATTTTACTTTTCAACACTTTGTTTTGTTTTCTTGTTTTTATTGAACTATTTTCCTGTCCTGTCTGTCTCTCATCTTCCTGCATCTCCTCTTAATTCTCCAGAAAAACTGCTGCCTGGATTCTTACCTTTTCACCTCATCAGTTACTTTTGAGCAGATCAAAGGGATGTCCTGACCATAAAGCGGAGAGCGCGTTTTCGAAGCTGCGAGGTGAAATCACCGCAGCACAGGTGATGAGCTCCGCAGTAGCGCGCTTCAGGCACAAATAAGACAGAAAATAGAGAACATGTGCGGACATGAACGATCGTGTGCTAATTATAGTTTTTTGGTTGCGCCACTTTGAGAATGGACCGTGCGCTGGAAGCAGCTGCCTGGATCGCTGTGCAACAATGCGGAACCGGTTCGCAGCAGCGCAAGTCTGCCGGCTCTCCCTCGCGCTGATCTGCCGCTACCGGCTCTCCCTCACGCTGATCTGCGGCTCTCCCTCGCGCTGATCTGCCGGCTCTCCCTTGCGCTGATCTGCGGCTCTCCCTCGCGCTGATCTGCCGGCTCTCCCTCGCGCTGATCTGACTTGCTCTGGTCTGCGCACAACGGCGGGCGGGAAGGGGGGGGGCGCTTTTGGAAGAGTTGTGCGACACAACGAATCGATGACGCAATTCGTTGCCAACGCTTTTCGTAATCGATTTTCATCGAATTTATCGATTCGTTGTTGCAGCCCTACAGTGGATGTAGGGAATATCCTTCCCTACCTTCTTCTGCAGTAAGGCCTGAACCCCACCCCTGAGCCCACTCATGACAGACGCTCCATCAGAGCACTGACTGATCATTTCAGCTGCACTATAGCCTGAGTCAGAGAGATGCTCAAGGGTTTGGGTGGTAATGAATTCAGCATCTAACTGACTGAGGTCAAGCAGACCGATCAGGTGTTCCTCTGGAATGCCATTGCAGACAAATCTAACCATGGCTGACTGATTCTCCACATCTGTCCCTAGTTCCATCACCTTTAATGCAAAAGAGCTAGAGCATCTTCTCTGTGGTGGACCACACCAGCTACTGCCACAATAAATAATAATAATAATAATAACAATAATAATAATAGTAAATCACACACAAAGTTGTGAACATTTAAATTTCCTTTCTGAACTATTTCTGTTGAGAGTTTTAATGTTTAAAATCTGTTAGATCGTTACCGACAGCAGCTACGTTTAAGTTTCACTTCCTGTTCTGACTGAATGCTGCAGCAGCATAGAGGTGTAGTTCTCAGTCATCCTGGACATGATCATCCTGAGAGTTTTAGCTGAAAACAGCTGCGCGTTTCTGGATGTGTTGGAGACATTTAGCCTCCTGGACGCCTCTCTGGTGAGGTTTTCCAGGCACGTCCAACCGGGAGGAGACCTAAAGGTAGACCCAGAACATGGTGGAGGGACTACGTCTCTCACCTGGCCAGGGAACACCTTGGGATTCCCCCAGAGGAGCTGGCCCAAGTGGCTGGGGAGAGGGAAGTCTGGGTCTCTCACCTTAGGCTACTGCCCTGCGACCCGACTCCGGATAAGTGGATGAAAATGGATGGATGGTTAAAGTTAAGATTATTTCATCTAGTAGGATCTGTGGTTAGCTGGCTCATTTAAAACATGTCATGTCTTGAAAGAATCGGATTCGACAGGAACCGGAATCGAAACGAGGAATTGGAATCAGAATTGTTCAAAACCAACCGATGCCCAGCCCTATTCCTGCTGCTGGATTATTCATACCTGCAAACTTGTTGCATTTTAGACAAAATCGCCGTTTTAACCCAAATGTGGCGTTCACGTGAATCGCGTAGATCCGAAGAGTTTTTTTTTTTTGGGGCGTGGGTGTCTTTTGTTGGGTTTCAGTCACACTTATGGAAATCATTTTGGAGAAAGGAGAGGGGACTCCTCTTGTTCATAAACGATCTTTGTTCTAGTGTGTTAGTCACGTGTCATCATTTGACCAATCACAGTCAGAGACGGCATGCTGCAGACGGTGAGGCAGAGCGGCACTCGCAGTGCGTATGAGTGTTGTCACTATAACTTCTTGCAGCAGTTTTAAGCTTAAAGTAAATCAAATAGAACAAAATCACCACTAAATAACAGTTATCTGTCAAGCACTTCAGCAGATTTACCGTCATAGATTTTTTCCTGAGGCTGGTCGTGTTTTTTTTGTGTTGGAGTTGATGTTGGGAGTAAACATCGCCAGTATTAATACTAACATGAATACTATTTCTGGTAATAAATGGCCACCAGTATGCTACAGCCGTGCTCGTTTAAAACGAATGATTATTACGGCACCTACTCTTTAGGACTTTTACTGTGTTTAGTACACAGGACCTGCACCATGTTGACTGATGGTAAGCCGATTCACCATTCAATTGAGACATCGATGCGACATGAGCCAATTCAATATTGATTTGTAAATGTTGAAAAAGATTATGAGTAAATGCTGAAAAACGGTCACAAAGTGTGGCAGGAACAAAAGCTGCGCTTTAGGGGACAGACCAGTGGAGAAACCATTTTAGGTTTAACTGATCTGCCGCTCCAGCTTCTCGGAGGCAGTCGAGAGATGCCTCTCTCATCTCCTTGTAAAGAACAGACAGCAAGTGGCTCGCTGCTGCTGTCTCAGGGCAGCTCCTCCACTTCGCCTGGCTACCGGTACTTTTAAGGTACCGACCGAATTCCACAGTACCGACCGAGCACCGATTCACTTAATTAGAAACGGTGCCTCATTTCGATACTCGCCCTTCACAACGAGAACTTGCCTAGACAGCTGCGCATGCGCAAGAGCATTAAGTCATCGGTCGCTGCGAGCGAGTTGTAAACAGAGCAGCATGGTAGAAAGAACGAAAGCTAAAGCTTGGGTCCACTTCACTAAATGTGATGGGTAACTGGGTGATGATGAAACCAGCGACAACGATCTACGTGAGACATCCTCATCTTAATCTGCTCCGGTAGGTAAATAACATGTTTAAGATAACGTTAGCTTGATATTTTAGCTTTCGTTCCGCTAATGGTGCGTTCGCTTTCTCCTCGGAACTCCAAAATTCCAACTAGAAGAACATGAACGCGCACTAAAGTTTGGCTTCACTTTACTAAATGTGACGGGTGATTGGGTGAAGATGAAACCAGCGACAATGATTTAAGTGTGAGGCATCATCATTTTAATCTGCTCCAGCAGCTAAATAAACTGTTTAAGATAACTTTGGCTTGATATGTTAGCTTCCATTGCCACCATTGTTATCATCTAATGGTGGGTTCGCTTTCTCCTCAGAAATTCCAACTTCCCAGTAGGAAAAATCAAAGAAAAAGGACGGCAAAAGGAATGAAGATACACAGTAAATTTTGTTCACAGTAAAGATGTTTGCTTCAGTTTAATTATCAGCTTATAAAACTACAAGGACGATGTTAAAATACAAACAGTTGAATGTTATTTATCGTGATATTTATCAAAAATTGTTATATATTGAGAAAAATATATATCTAATTATGAAAGAGAATTAAAATATTAAACACTCAAAAGTATCGAACATTGGTACCGTTAAGTACCGGTATCGATTCGTAGGTACCGGGAATTAGTACCGGATCGATTCAAATGTCAAAGGTACCCATCCCTACAGCTGATACTGTTGTCTTCCTGGTAGCCGGTGGAGCTCTCTGAGGAAGACCACAGAAACACTGCAGCGTTTGAGTTGATGCTGCTTCACTTGTGAGTCGCTCAACCACATTTTTCTGGCTAAAAGCACCTAAAAGCCTCCATTAACTTTAAGGTTTACTCGGGTAGTTTGTAGCTACCCCGATTGGCTCCATGTAGCTTTGAGCTAGCTCGTAGCTACATTGGTTCAGAGTCTATGGGTGTCAGTGTAGGCCTGCAGCTATTGAATATTTTAGCATTCGAATAGTCTATCGAGACCCTGGTTTTGTTATTTTCCTCCACAACACCTACATCACCACATTGTACACCAGTGAAATGTGTTCAGACTGTGGTGCACACATTTAATGAAGCTTCGAATCAGTAAAAACATGAATCGAGGAATTGAATCGAACCATTTGATTCGTTTAAGTCTTAGTCATTGGCAGCCCCACTTCATTTACCATTTTTGGAGTGTCTGGGTGTGACGAGATGTGTGACATGGCCAAGACAATCGGAACCACCCGTTTGGCTTCTAGAGCCCCACAGAAGGCTATGTGTCGGGTTTGTCCATCTTTTAAACCAGCCAACAGTCAAGGATGGATTAATAAAACTTGCCTGCAACTCCAGACTCTTTATGAACCTACGGCATTGCTTTGCTGCAAAGCTGAGGCAGCACCAGGGAGCCTTTGGTCATTTATGGCGGTAGTGTTTGTAGTTTCACAAAGATCACGATTTTGGTATAAAGTGGGTGTGGGGGTGGTGTCTGCACTTTCACAAACATTCCTTGAGCTTGGATGCAAATGAATTTTTAT
Organism: Nothobranchius furzeri; assembly: GCF_043380555.1. Classification (NCBI taxonomy): domain Eukaryota; kingdom Metazoa; phylum Chordata; class Actinopteri; order Cyprinodontiformes; family Nothobranchiidae; genus Nothobranchius; species Nothobranchius furzeri. The sequence goes on along the minus strand of NC_091747.1, from coordinate 33,979,395 downwards.
GCTGATTGAAGCAAAGTTCCTTAAGTTTCATGAGCCGCTCGAAAAGGTGTCTCCTTCACGGTCCATGAGAACTGTCTGGTCATCCAAGCGTCAGATCTACATCCAGGATCTCTGCATCACTCCAATTTACCTTCTCAGCTGATTCTGTTTATAAAAGCAGGATTGACTGACCGTGTTTACTTTCATTTTTCATGTTTAGCCTGTAGATTTCATGCAAAACAGTGTTGGGTATGTGTTTATTCTTACATGAACAAGACAGTGGGGTTAAAAGGTATTTGGTAACTTGAATTAATTTGTCGTAAAATAATAAGAAAATATGAAAAGGCTATGATGTGAGAATAAAACCTAAAAAGTAAAAAAAAAAAAACAAGCATAAAAAAATGTTGGTCTTGTAATAATCGACTCATGAGGTACCTCAGATGGCACACCTCTAATCAAAACAATGTCCACTTTAAAGGTGTGGAACACTGAAAAACCATTTCAATGATTATTTCTCATTCTAATGGGTCACTCTGGGTTTCTTATGTAGGCTGAGCATGAAAATAGTCTCCTACACCTATCTCCTGCATTAGCTTCTGATAGAAAGTAGATGGTGAAACTGTAGGATTAGAAACTCCTGACAGATCTACGTCACACTTAGCATTCATGGACTCACCCATCTTGACTCACGACAGGGAAGGATGTTGGTCGTTTAGCGTCCAGGAAACGGCAGAGAGCATCTCGGTTAGTAGAAGCTAACTTTTAGTATTAGCAACTCCACCACACAGCAGAACTCCTCCAGGCTTGTGTTATTTGTGGACATAAAACATCGATGTTGCAGATAAAACAGCCAGTGTTAGAGTTGTGTTGCTGGCAGCCAATCAGAAGCCAGATGCCCAAATATCAACAAATAAGACCCCAAATCTTGTTGTCTGAAGCTCTCCTCTGATGTGGCATTCTGCTAGTTCCTGAAACAATAACATCTGCACCCCCCCCCCCATGTTTTCATATCCTCTACATTAGCAAGTGCTCTGATCTGAGTAGCTGTCATGAGAACTCCTCTGATTCTCCAAACTGCATCAGTCTGACTTCTCTCTCCTGCAGTAAACCAACTCTTAAATATGCTGTTCTGTCTGAAAGCTATTTCCTGGAATTGATTCTTCCCACAGCATTGCTCCACTGCTGTAACTCTGCTGACTCAGTGCAGTCAGATCTATGAAATCAGGTCCAAACCAAACAACAACGCTTAAAGTAAGCTCTGGGTTGTTTATAACCAACACCTGGCAACTCTGGAGCTGAGGGCGTGCTTTGTAAATCACTAATGTGTGTTTACAGGTGCTGTGAGAATGCTTGAATGAAAAAGTACAGAGTAGATGTGCACCTTAAAGGGACTCTAAGGAAGTTTGACAGTCAAAATGCATAGAAATAATAAATGTCTTCTTCATACATTCTCCTGCAATGCCCTGGTCCTGTAGAATGAGCCCTGGCATTTTTACTGTGATTGCCTGTTTTTCTGTAAAATCACAGAAAAAGAGAGATGTTGTGGTCAAGCAGGCTGCTTCATGCGTGTTCACACTCAGGCATAGCCCGTAGCATTTGCTATCCATAGATTTAGCAGCAGAGAGAGAGGTAGTGCCAACTCAGCGACTTTGTTGCTGTTCCTAACGCCTAGAAATGAACCTAGCTACATTTCTGAGGACCCTTAGCTACTTTCTTCTAGATATTTCCTGCAAATTAGCAACCAAATAGCCATTTTCGCTCCGAACCGTTCTTTGGATTGACGTTGTTTCAGCTGTCATCAAGGATATAAAAGTTACAGATAGAATCAATGTCACTGGTGCTTTAGCTCACCTAGTAAGGTCTGACTTTTATGTAGAAGACCAGGGTTCAATTCCAGGTTTGAACATAATTTGTTATTTGGAGTTTCTTTTATACATTAATGATATATATTTTTTACAGTAATAAGACGCCCAAATTTTTATTTGAGACTCGCAGAATGGCATTGAATTCACAGATAAAAAAGATCAAGATTAAAGATTAAAGTCCCATTTAGTCGTCACACACACACACAGGTGTGTGGTGAAATGTATTCTACGCATTTGACCCATCCCCTGGGGGAGCGGTGAGCTGCAGACAAGCCGCGCTCGGGAACTATTTGGTGGTTTAACCCCCCAATCCAACCCCTTAATGCTGTGTCAAGCAGGGAGGCATTGGGTCCCATTTTTTCAAAATCTTTGGTATGACCCGACCAGGAGTCGAACGCCTGATCTCCCGATCTCAGGGCGGACACTCTACCACTAGGCCACTGAATCGGTGTGTACTTGTCCTCAGGCTCCAGCCTTGTTTTATATTGATTGATTGAATTAAAACAAAGAAAATAATCTGAGGTTTTTTTATTTATTTACCAGTCCGGTCCACCTGGGATGTGGGTTCAACTTTCATTTTGGAACAAATTTTCAAGCAAGGGAAGGGAATGATCTGAGCATGCAGGGGGGAGGACTGGCCCATCTTAAACCTTTGGCGGCTGTGCTGAAGTGAAAGGTACAGAACCAAATTATTTGATTAATTAGCTGTGCGTTCTCCTGTCCTCCGTCCTCCGACACACACACACACACACACACACACACACACACACACACACACACACACACACACACACACACACACACACACACACACACACACACACACACACACACACACACACACACACACACACACACACACACACACACACACACACACACACACACACACACACACACACACACACACACACACACACACTGCACGTCCGGCCGGCCGGCCGACGAGAAAGTGCAGCTGCAGAGACAGAGGCACATTATTTTTAATTTGCTGTGTTCTTTCCTCCGGGCTACACACGGGACTGTCTCAGCTGTTATTTTCGTTAAGGAGCATGCACGTACAGCATGCGCGAGCTTACTTTTGAAGCTGCAGTTACGCGTTAGGCCTGAGTGACGATCGCGAGCATAAAAACTTCAAACTTCCTTAGAGTCCCTTTAAGGAGAATGCCCAGCACCAATCAGATTTTGCATGTAGGTGTATTTAGTGTTTAAACTGTCTCCGCATGCAGTTGGACAGCTCTAGGACCAATCAGAGCAAAGAACAATGTGACGTATTCATCGCTACAGTGATCAGCCAACAGGGCAGTCCACCATACATAAGAAAAAAGGAACGTCATACATCCTTTTCCTAAATAAGTGACTTGAGGACCTCTGTCTGCTCATGTCAAAGGAAAGCCGAAGTCTACATCGTCCAAGGTTTATGCCAAAGTTGACACCATCTTTGTAGTTTTTCTTTGTTGCAACTGTGGTGCTAAGCCTGCTCTAGCCTGGCCTGCCAGACTCCTCCTCTGTTTAATTCTGCACAGAGAAAGGGTCTGGGAACTCTCCCCATTTTCAAATAACCCCACCCCATGAGATTCTAACTGAGCCAATCAGCGCTGAGTAGCGTACGTCACACACCATCGTGCCGAGTTTGTCATAAACTTGGCGTCTGAAGCGGAGTTCGCTGCTGCTCTTTCCTCTGTTCTAAATGACTTGGACACGTCTTTAAAACAAGTAGAAGCGCTAAAAGTCTTTCATCTAAAGCAGGGGTGTCAAAGATGCGGCCCGCGGACCGGATCCGGCCCACAAGCGGGTTAAATCCGGCCCGCGAGATGGTTGTATGAACTTTATTTTCATACTTTACAATGTAGAGTGAAAATAAAGTTATCTTTGTGAGCAAGGTTTCTCTGTTATGAGTATAAATAAAACAAAGCTGCGCTCAAGGCTCACACAAGAACTTGAATCACATCCTGAAGTTGGCCGCCACTCAGGATGTGACTTCTGATATTAATGTGCTGGTGAAAGCTAAAAGATGTTAAGTAAAATGAGTCAAATATACTTTAAGTGCTGCATGAAACTGATCTTGCCATGTGATCTGTAAGCTCTTTGAATCACTAAGGAATGTTTATTTATTTGTTTATTTTTTATTTTGTTCAAAATTTCAAGTACACACACTGTCCTCAGGCTCCAGCCTTGTTTTATATTGATTGAATTAAAACAAAGAAAATAATCTGAAGTTTTTTTTTTTATTTACCGGTCCGGTCCACCTGGGACTAGATTTCCCTCAATGTGGCTCCTGAGCTAAAATGAGTTTGACACCCCTGATCTAAAGAAAGATGTTTGCGCTGTCGCTAGACACCATTTTTGACTACAGCTAAAAAACTACAGCGTTGCAGACGTCACACACCGACGCTCAGTTTCTCATAAACAACGAAGACAGCGGCGGAGTTTGCTGCGGCTCTTTCCTCTGGTCTAAATGACTAGAATGTCTTTAAAACCACAAGTGGAAGCGCTAAAAGCCTTTCATCTAAAAAATAAAAGATGTTTGCGCCGTTGCCAGACGCCTTTTTTTAACTAAAGCTAATAAACTACAGCGTCGCCCGGTACTGTCGGCATTTCCGTCTTTTTTCTGATTGGTTATTTTTGAGCTGGCTAGTCCCGCCCCTCAAGTGCTTCTCTGCCTGTGAGTAACCAGACTCTTTGTCTGTGCAGAATTAACCAGAGACGAGTGTGGCAGGCCAGGCTAAGCCTGGTCAACATCTCTACAAACATGGAGCAGTGTGATTGGTCCAATCTAAAACTGTACTCACCAATGGCAGACCTGCTGAGCGTGGCTAGACCGACCTGCAGAGCAGAAGCTCTTGGTGCTGCTATGGTTTGTCTAGATTTCCAGGTTGTGAATCGTCTACATTTAACTGAAAATCCAACCACCTCCTCTTTCCACACAGGTCAGACTACTTTTATTCCTTCAGTAGTTATTAGTTCGGCCGATAATGTGGACATCAGCCCAAGGTGTCTGTGTTTTAGGAGCTCTGTCAGTAGTCTGAAGAAACAAGCCTTAGTGAGGCAATAGTCATGGGATTTTTAATCAAGGCCACAGTAAAATCCACACGTGGTGCCATGGGTTGAGATTTCTCTTTCTTTATCTGGATGTTTTTGTTTGGGGCCGCTGTAGCATGTTGTGTGTCTGAACGTTTGTGTTGGGTTGTTTTTCTGTCAGTGTGGAGGAATGCCAGACATGCGGTTGACCCCGGACTCCTGTTGTCCAGGAGCAAGGAACCACAGCTAACTGGTCTCAAAGGCACAAATACACCCCCCCCCTCCCACCCCCCCCTCTCACACACACACACACACACACACACACACACCAACCCCCATTCCAAGTTTATTCACAGTTCTATCTGAACTCAACATTGGCATCAGAAACATATCTTGTGCTGTTAGTCCTGATTTTCCTTCAGGGTTTTCTACACATTGATGGAGTCAAGTCATTATTACTAGAGCTGAACGATTTAGGAGAATAATCCAATTGCAATTTTTTTTCTTCAATTTTCCAATTGCGATTTAATTCATGATTATTTTCTCAAGAGCTGTTCTCATAGTTTTCAACTAACGGAAGCAAAAAAAAAAAAATCTATGTAATTTGTACTGAATATACCGTAAGCAAGTTTTCATATATCAACAAGTTTATTTGTCCACACATACATAAACACTCACAAGTAAAGGCAAATTTTTGTATTTGAAGGTGCAATGCTTTGAAACCAATCAAACCCCCAGAAATCAGAGGAACTGTCACTTCTGTGGCTTTCTGGGTGAAGTTTGTAATTCCCTGGAATCATCTTGGAACTGGTCATCATGCTAAACTTTAGCAGCGAGAAAGCTTTCTACAATCCAAAGCAGTGCTGCTAGATTAATCGTTCTCATCTCAGTTGCGATCTGGGATTTGAACGACTTTAAAAACAAAGTGATTATTTGCTCCTTTGCATGTTACTGTCTTGCTGCTCTGAGTCTAAAATCAAGCGCACCTCCCACACAGTGTTGCCACGTAGCAACTCCGTCACTATTTCTATTAACGTCAGACGTTCTCCTTGACTTTTTTCCAAAAGCACCTAGAAAACAACCTAGAAACATTTGTGAAGACCTGCTCAGAAAAACCAGCCGTCTTAAAAGCAAATAAAGTCACGTTACGGCGAGCCATATCTGAAGTGGATTTATATTTGATCAGGGCTCTGACTGTCTTCATGCGCTCTCACGCCACACCTCTAGTTTCTCAGGCTGATAAATAAAAATGGTTCTTCTATCACGCTGCTGTACACACTCTTCTACAGCGCCGCTGGACAGGGCTGAATATTTATTATGCAGCAGCTTGTGGAAGATACAACATACACATTTATGTGTATCATTTATTACAAGTGTACTGTATATCTCTCTTTTGTTGTATTTGTAGTGTTAGTTTTATCACACCGGGCATGTCTTGGGTAGGCTTAAGCTAGACTCCAGCCTACACCCATTTGGTCATAAACACGAGCAAGTGTATCGGCTCTTTAGACGAGGGGTCAGGGTTTGTTTTTGTGATTATCTTGTTTCTTTCTTTTCATTTCCTCTGGTTGTGCCCTGTGCAATGCTAGGACCAAATAAATAAATAATAAATCAACATTAATAAAGATCATCTTGAATCATGGTGATCAGGGTTTTTCCTGGCTCAAATTGAGGCAGAGGCAGTACCATCCTGACCATGCGCCAGCACTTGCATACTCTGTGCATTCAACTGCCTCGCTTTTTTAAAGGCCAAATATTTTTTTGTTAAGTGTTCTAATCTAAGCTTCTGTTGATGAATAGAGTATTCCATTTGACAACGTTTCACGTGAAACAAAACTGGTTTGCTGCTAAAAATTATGAAATAAAACAACAAAATGATCAGGCTGAAATAACAGACTTATTATAAAAGGCTCAATAATATGCATCAGATTGGTGTTTGGTTCCCTTTCCCATCTGATATTTATAGTTGAAAATATTTTTAAATATTTGACCTAAATTTCAGTAACATTTTAGGTTTGTATTAATAACACTCATCTTAGTCAAAATAACACATAAATATATCCATTAAAGTATAATGCATTTCATTAACATACATTTGTGTTGGAAATGGTAATAACATTTCATTTCTGCTGCTAACAATGTAATGGTGGCATGTCTATTATGTACGGGTTGGCAATAATCCAGTTTAAATTATGTTCAAAGATAGAAGCGTTTGTGAATTATATACTATAACGGCTTGCTGTAGCATTGTAGCAGTAGTGTCACTCGTATCTGCAGCGGTTCTGATCCGTAGCGCTGCAGGATGCAGAATAAACAGAATGGTGGGGACTTTTCATCCGCTTGTAGAGTTTAGTCTTTCTTAGTTTTACCATCATCATATATTTTTCTGTGTGCCACTTGATTGTGAGACTGCTACCCATTAGCTTTAGCATTAGCCAATCTGCATGCAGCTGCACTTTTGATCCCAAACTTTGGACCAGTTCTGCCTTTGCTGGTTCCTTTATTTTCCTCCACTGAATCCAGATTTCCACACTGTGTGCCAGTAAAAAGCATTTTTCTTGCACGTAACTTACTTTTAAACATCTCTGGTGTGTTCTTACTGTGTTTAGTTTCTAATTCCATTTTTGGTTCTTTTTAAAACACAGGAAAGGTTTTTCGTTACCTTGCTGATGTACGTGTCGTTTGCTTACTGCAAAACATCCTCGTTTTGCAGTCAGCAAACGAAACGTGAGTCTGGTTAATCCCTGCAACCGTAGTTTCAACAGACACAAGGCTCTGGTATGCCAATGGCAACTTGGTGCTCATGTTTCTGCGTGATGGAGGACGTTTATCATTGGTCCCTTTTATTTTAAAATTTTTAGTAGAGCGGTGAAGGGACCTCTAAATCACAAATTACTGTAGAAAGGTCTCAGGGCCTGAAATTCACTGCGGGATTGCGGGTATTGCGCGTTATATAGTCTCTTCTCGCAAATCAAGTTTTATAATGCGGGGAAGTCCCGCACAGCCTGCAGCGAATGTGGACGTTTGTATCGGAGCCATTAAAATCCCACAACATCGAACCCGTTCTTCATCTTGGTGATTGGCGGCGCGCTGGATTATTTATTTTTCTCCACTTATCGAAATACGAGCTCAGTCCCTTGCTAGCAGCAAAGCAGTGCTTCGGTTGTTGGATTTAACGGCTGCACACAGACATGGACCGCTGGTTAAATCGGAAATCTAACAACGAAGGGGAACCTGCTCCCAAAAAAAACTTTACAAGGAATCCCCAGCGCGGAAGGCAGCGAGGGAGGAGGCGCTGGAGGCAGGGCGGGAGGCAGCACTGATTCCAGCGATGCTGTGAATGAGACGGATCCTCCGGACTTTCAAAAAGGTAGCGTCACTGAAAGTAACATTAGCGAGCAGCCTAAGATAAGTTTCAGGCTAACTGGCTCAGACTGTATCCCTGGCTTGAAAATAATAATGGTGAAATGAACTGCTCCATTTGTAAAATGGCCCTCCGCAAGAGCAGTTTGATTTCAACCGAGCTTTTATCAAATGGAAAGAGATGAAGCAGGAGACAGAAGACAGAGAGGACAGAGGACCAAGCTGAGCGTGGGGGAACCCCGCTCCAAAACTAATTAGTACTGTGAGCTAACAGATAATGTACATCGTTGCAATCGTGTTTGATGCCACATCAACGAAACTGTTTGTGTTAAAAGTTGGGTTCATGAAAATTTATCAGTTTGAGATCGAATAATTCAGAGACAGAAATCAGAGTAAGAAGCGAAGATGGAGACAGCATAAAGAAGCACAAACAAGAGCAAAGACGCAGCCCAGAGAGTTGGACAACAAACATCAGCAATGAAAACTGTTCAGATAATTTCTAATACCAGTGCAGTAGAGCTGTGGCGACGCATCGATGACGTCGACGGCTCGATTCTAAAAATTTGTCGACGTCAGATCCGGTAGTCCACACACCACGCCCACTTGTTGCATCCCCAGGAGTTTGTAAATGGAGGAGGAATCTGCCTGTTTTTCCTCGAGTTCGCCCTCTTCTCCGCCTTCACTAACATCTCCGCCAAATACCGAAGACCCGGAACAATGTCTGTCCGCTACTAGATTCCTTTCCTGCTTTGCCCGCCTTCGTCTCCCGGCAACAGACAACAACTTCCGGGGTCAGATGCGCTGCTTCGTCTCTATAGCAGATGCAGAAAATCATCGGGAGCGCTTCTCCCTTCATAAAGGAGCTTCTTTCAGACATTAGGAGAGCTGTTTTGGTGGTAGCAGTCTCTCCTCCATGCTGGTCTGTTTGCTGCTGGGTGTTTTTGGTTTATTTAAACTTGGTAACTTGAACTTAACGTTGGTAAAGCTACTGTTAGCATTTTCGCTAACAGCTTCTTGCATTTGGATAAGCTGTTACGTTTTGGTTTAGAGTTCATCGTTTTTGTGGTGCAGATCTCCCTTTTATTACATTTAGAGTGTTGTGGGTTGTCGGTTTAGTTTAAAATATCACCTTGAGTTTGGTTTAACCACCCAGTTTAGAGTTTGGACCTTTGGAGATCCTTATTTTGGTCCAGAACCCTGTGATCTTTGCCCAGTGGGACGTCCCTAGTTATTTGTACTTTTGTTTTAATTTCCCACAGGCAGAATTAGTTTTATTATTCCCAACCTGTGGATGGAAAGATTTAGGTTTTTTTTTTTTTTTTTGTAAATAAACCTGATCATCATTTTCACTTTTAAATCCCACGTTATTGGCCCTTCCTTTTTGCACAAGAGCCAAACTCCCCAGGAAGGGTCGTAACACCACTCGCCTCACGCACATAAGTGACCAAAACAAAGCAGCATGGAGACACTCCATCTTCAACCACCTCTCAGGCAGCAGCCTGCTCTCCCAAGTTCTACATGTCACCAGAACATAACCAACCACAACACAATAAAAGCAGTGTTATACAAAATGGAAGGCCTGTAGTGTTTATTCTCTTACAGTAACAACTTATCAATTTTTTGGAGGAATTTATTTGAGATTTTTTGGTTTTTATTAATTGTGCAATAGAAAAATAATCGCTAGATTAATCATCTAAATAGTCATTAGAATAGTTGACTATTCGATAAAATAATCGTCAGAATAATCGTTTTAAAAATAATCGTTTACCCCCAGCCCTACAGTGCAGCAAAAAGGAGCATTTTTATTTGATTTTTATACTTCAAAGTTATTACAATGGAGAAAGATGCAGCGTTAGAGGCCAAGAAAAAGACAACATTCAGACAAAAGAAAAGATGGCCACAGATGCAGCTATGAGGACCACTAAGGAAGATTAAAAACAGTTAATAAATGCATCAATCTGAGGTAAGAATACAACAATGTTGAGGCCTATTGTTAATCCCACAAGTGGTTCCTGGAAAGTTTATATTTCTTTTTTTAACTTCTGTGAGAGGAAAGAAATCAGGCAGAGGAGATGAAACAAAGAAAGGAACAAGAGCAACGAAGATGAGAATGCTGCCGGAGTCCAATGAAAGCTGCTTATAAACGTGATGTAAGGTATGATTAGAACAACATAAGACTGCACATTCGGTAATCCCCCCCATTATATATAAATTCCCCCTGTACAGACATATGTGAGGGGGGAATTCCTCCCTGTTGTTAGAAGTGAATTTCAGGCCCTGGGTCTGGTCTTAACAGAAACCTCAACGAAGAACCAGGCAGCTTTAATGGTTACCATGGGTTAGGCTAATTACAGTTTTACCACTATAATTAACAACTCACCAAATGGCATTACTACACCATTAGAAGTTGACAAAATAAAGTACTGAGTAAGGTACTCTGGTGGTAACACAAGGTAAATGGCCCGTATGTGAAATAGTCCCAAGGTGCAAGTCATTCACCCATTCACACATTTAGAGTTGTTCCTACTGGGAATGCAGAAGTTGTAGCTAGTGTCCACTGGCAGATCTGAAGTGTGTGTGGAAGGAAGGTAGCTAACATTGTCTACATGGGTAGATGATGGGATGGAGAACTGTTCCTGAGTGACGGGAGCAGCTGCAGGATGCTGATTGTCTGATTTAGACTTCTACATATTTATAAGAGCAGACAGATGTACTCCCATCCCCTCTCCTCTCAGGCTCAATCTGTTGGACCATTCATACCTTCTCCTTGTTGCCCCCTCAGCTGCATGATGATTGCTGTTTCACAACCATTACTTTTATTAAGGTTAGCTGTTGGCTAATATAAACAACAAAGGACTTTCTAACACATCTGTCCTGGTTTTGGAGAGTCCAAAGTCCTTTTAGTCTCTGCTGGAGGTGCTTGCTCGTCAATCTTGGATCGTCATTCAGCAGTGAGTGTTGAAGCCACCACTGGGATTCTGCTGAAGCACTCAGCTTTGTTTCTAGCTTTGACCTGTGAGGTTAAACAATTCAGCAGGGCAGATAGCAGCCCCTCTGGTTAGCTGTGGGGGAGGTTCACCGGGGTCTGGAGCAGCGGGCCCCCGTTCCCAGCAGAAGCAGGTCACATCTGGTGTGGACAAAAGGACGGCCATAATGGAACTGACTGGGTGGGTGGGGGTAGGGTGAGTGGGGCGGGTGGGGTCGTGACCTGTGGAAATACTTCTAGAAAATAAAAGGAACCACTTCAATGGAACTGCAACTCCTCTCTCTCTCTCTCTCTCTCTCTCTCTCTCTCTCTCTCTCTCTCTCTCTCTCTCTCTCTCTCTCTCTCTCTCTCTCTCTCTCTCTCTCTCTCTCCTCTCTCTCCCTCTCTCCTCTCTCTCTCTCTCTCTCTCTCTCTCTCTCTCTCTCTCTCTCTCACTCACTCACTCACTCACTCACTCACTCACTCACTCACTCACTCACTCACTCACTCACTCACACACACATCTAGAAGAACTTCCTAGAAATCGGCATAATTTTTGTGGCATTCGTTCCACGTTGTTTGGTAGTGATATTGCGGTAATGGTCTGTCGTAAGCGCCCTGGCGCAACAGAGGCAGATGTCATGATGACGTGGGGAGTTATTGCTGAGTTCCGGCTGGCAAATTTATTGAAAATGAAAGTAAACACAGGCAATACTGGTTTGCTTTTTGAACAAAATCAGCTGAGATGGCAAACTGGAGCGCCACAGCGCTCCATGAGCCTCTCTGTTAGAGCTGAAGCTCAGATCACCAGAGACTGCCCACAGACTGATGGGGACAGGAGCTGCTTGTAAAAAAAAAAACGTAATGATCATGGCTTCAATCGCAATAAAAGCAAGTTATGTCCAAGATAAACGGAAGTCTGCGGCAGCCCCATACCCCCTTTAAGCCGCCATCACCTAATCTTTAATAAAATTGCCATCCGGTTGCGCCACATTACCACCACGGTCTGATCTTATAAACAACCTTTCTCCTCCCCAGGGAGCCGCGGCAAATCCCGTTTTGCTAACACTACGGTCCTATAAAAGCAGCTATTGACTTGAAGAAACCAAACACTTAAAAAACTAAACCTCCAGATCTGAACTGTCTGGAGTGACATGAGCTTCAGGTTCCGCTGACTCCTGGTCAGCTACAGTGGGATGCGAGGGTTTGGGCAGCCTTGGTAATCTTCATGATTGTCCTGTATAAATTGTTGGTTGTTGTGATAAATAAATTCAAATATGTCATATAGGAGACACACACAGTCATGTTTGAGAAGTAAAACAAAGTTTATAGGATTTACATGGAGTGTGTAATGATCATTTAAACTAAAAAATCTCTGATAAACAGAAGAGAAGAATGGTGAAAACAGTCACAGTCAGCAGCCCCTGCCCCCCTCGAGAGGCGCAGATGATCATAGTCAGGGGATGCTGTTAATGTTGAGGGACATGTGGATTCCACTCAATATCAGCAGATTCTGGAGACCAATGTCCAGTAATCAGTGACAAAGCTGAAGCTGCACCAGGGCTGGATCTTTGAACAAGACAATGACCCTAAACACTGCTCAGAATCTACTATGGCATTCATGTAGAGGAAAAAGTAGAATGTTCTGGAATGTTCATGCCAGTCCCCAGACCTAAATATTATTGAAGATCTGTGGTGTCAGTAGGGTTGTCACGGTAACCGGTGTAGCGGTAAACCCCAGTAAAAAAGTTGACAAAAATAATAATCGTCCTGTTTTAAAAAAAAAAGTATTATCTCGGTGGATTACCGTGGCTGCGGTGTAGGCGCAGTGACCCTTACCAGCCACCGTATCATCTACTGAAGTTGCCGGCGGCACATGCGCGCTTTGTTGTTTACAACCAAAACTTTCTTGAAGCTAAAGCTGAAACAATGGCCAAACGAGGAGACTGCAGCGCTCAGGACATTTATTATCCCTCAAAGACGACAAAGTGGGAAGTATGGGCATTTTTTGGATATTTGAAGAATGCCAAGGGACAGTTAATAGAAGATGGCTATCCTGTTTGCAGCACGTGCAGGAAAAAGTGTCTGAAAGGCAGCAACACTTCAAATCTCATGACACACCTGCGTGACCATCACCCACAACTCTACAGTCAACGCAAGGCAAGCTAACGTTAGCGTTTTAGCTAAAATGCGTGATCCGAGGATTTGGGTTGAGGGAGAATGCAACGAGTCGCTATATAAAGCAGCCACAGCGCCGCTACCTGCATATAAACCGTGTCGCGGATACCCCCATGTTGAAATGACGCTATGCATTACGGGGCTCCCAGGGGCAGATAAGAGTTGGTCTCTCTCAGAGAATAATTATGAATTTAACAATGATTACTGCCTGATGACATTTTCCCAAATCTGCAAAGCTCACTGGAAGGACACAAACCGAGGACAATATTTTCCTGATATAGGGTTTAGTACTCAAGTAAGGGTAAAAATGTATATGATTAGAAGGCTACTTGAGTACCGAGTATCATCTAATCTAATAATTTTAAAATTATGACATCAAACAGACAAAAAATAAGACATTATGGGCAAATATTAGTATTTTAAAGACTAAAAGGGAAATATGTAAACAAATAAACAAAATTATTACAAAATAACACATTTTAGACAAAATTTTGACACAAACTGAGGACAATATTTTCCTGATGTACAGGGTTTATTTAGCCATCTGAAAATGTAACACGTTTGAAAAAATACCGCAATAATATCGAAAACCGTGATAATTTTGGTCACAATAACCGTGAGGTTACATTTTCACACCATGACAACCCTAGGTGTGAGTTAAAGAGCTGTCCATGTTTGGAAGCTTCTAACCTGAATGAACTAGAGATGCTTTGTAAAGAACGGACCAAAATGCCTGCAACCAGAATCCAGATCGTCATTAGAAGTTATAGGAAGTGTTTAGAGGCTTATTCCAGCAAAAGGAGGATCTGCTAAATTTTGATGTTGTTTGACTTTCACCTGCTCTGTTCAACCTTTACATGGGTGATTTGTCAAATCATCTCAAGAACTGTAAAAGTGGATGTATGATTGGTCACAATCTGATTAATCATTAGATGTATGCCAGTGACTTGGCCATCATTTTGCCCCGCAGTGCTGGTTTCCAGCTGTTAAACACACTGATTATGTGTTATGTGCAGTTTAACCCTTAAGGCCCTAAGCCTATTTTTGAGCAATATTCTCGTAAATGACGTACCCATAATTAAATGAGAAAATTTATGGGACCACAAGGTCTGTTGGATTACTTTTGGTCTCATTTTAAAAGGGGACTCCTGTGGGATCTGTTGAGATGTGTAAATATTGACATATGTGTTACTGATTAAATGTAAATGAACATGAAACATTGTAAAAAAAAATAGATTTTTCCTTGTCCGCTTGAAAAAAAAATTAATTTCAGGATGAATTTCTCTTAGGAAAAATACAGCTGTAGCCCCCAAACCTCAATTAATTCATAGTTTCATGTCTTGGCATTAGCTGTGCAAAGTTTGAGTCTAATTAAGTGATTAACAACAATTTTACTGAGGTTTTTATGCAGACACTCCAGGCGAGGTCTCAAAATGGCACCATTTGAGTTTTCTCTTGAAGAATTTTTGATTATTATGTGACTAAAGAGATTCAATACAATGAAATGCAATGTTTTTTTAAAATAAATTTTTGGAAATAAAAATATTTTTTACCCTATAAATTAATTTGTATCCATTTTCAATGACATTGACACAACTGAATGTTGAATCCAAATGGAACAGATCTATTGAAAACAAATTGTAAACATGTGCAGCAACAAACAATGCTAAATGAACTACTAATCTATCAAACCACACTATTTAGATTTATTTACAACTATATCCTAATAATCAGTAAAGAAAACAAACAAATGGTAAACAAACAGTGTTGACTTACTTATCTATCAGTCTACACTAATTAGAGTTATTTACAACTATTCAGTTATTTACATCCCAAAGTTACTGCTTCAAGTGCCAAATTCAGTAGCAGTTCTTTTTTGCAGAGAGACAAAGAGGAATGTTACATATTTTACAGTAAACATCTGTCTTCACTCTGGGCATTCCAGCATCTTGACACCTCTTACAATATTTCCTGGCTCTCATCTCACTGTCATAGAATATGGGCACACAAGTGTTGGGGGTGGGGGTGGCTTCTGAGGGTTCAGCAAACTCTAGCATCTCCATGGCCAACTCTTCCATGAAGGCCTTGTGGGTGAGTGGATTTGACTGGATGGGGTCCTGCCTAAACTTCTGCAGCTCTTTGTGGAGCAGGTAACTGTTCACAACAGCTATGTCTACAAGATGGTAAAATAGAGTCTTGTACCATTTTGCTGTTTTGTATTGTACACTGTAAAAAGAAAGTAGTGCATCTGACAAATTCACTCCACCCTTGTGCTTATTATAATCCACCACACAGTCAGGAAGAGGAATGGATTTATAATTCCACACACTTCTTTCTTTTACCTTTCTCCTCACTGTCTGGTCACTGAACACCTGATGGACTATAGAGCACATTGTCACTTCGCTTGTGTCCATCCACTTTACAAAGAGAAGATTGTCTCTCCTAATCCAATGAATGCCTTTTTAGGCAGGTCATTCACCTCAGTCTGTGGGAAGCCAGTTCTATTTTTCCTGATGGTCCTACAACAACCAATGTTTTGTTTGGACAAATCAGAGAACAGAATGGGACTGGTAACCAGTACCCAAAAGTTGAAAAGGCAGAAGGTTCATCACAGCTGAGTAGCTCGAACCATGGCCTGTAGTGGAATTTGTTTTTCCTGTGTACACAAAAAAAAAATTCCATGTGTAGCCTACTGAAGAATCTGCTAACACAAACAGTTTGTAGCTCCACTTTGTAGGCTTGTTTTTTATGTATTGTTTCGTACTAATTTGAGCTTTGGTGGCAACCATCCATTCATCAATTGAGAGGTTTTGATATGGTTGGAAATTTGATTTGCAGGCATTTAATATTTCTGTGTAAAGGGGTTTAATTTTGAAAAGGCAGTCAAATTGAGCAGTGTTTCTCTTTTTTTTCATTTTCGTCATCCTCTTTTGGATCACTCAGATGACGGGACCAGACAATTGAGTCACCAACGGACCCGTGTCATCCTGTCACTGGGGAAGGGGAAGTTGTATGGCCATTTCTTTTCTCTTTTTGCCATTTATTTTCTCTTTTTCTTTTTCTTTTTTCTCTGTTTCCTGTCTGGCTGTGAAGCAAACATAATTAATGTCTGAATGCTGGTGACACGCCTTACAGATTTTACTCTCAGGTGGAGCATCAAAGCTTCTGCTTTTAATGTCACGTCTGATACTTAAAAGTTTATTGTTATTGTCTTTTGAATACTCTGTAACTTCGACCGGACACTGAGACAGAGGCGAAAGAGAAAGGAAGAGACAAAAGGTGTATGTGGGTGGGGGTGGGGGGTGGGGGTTCCACGAAAATAAACCCCAAGACATGTGTTGAACGTGCCCAAGTTCATGCCCATGAGAGCACCATGTGAGCACCTGTGTGCGTACACACGCTTGTTTATGTAAGGTTTCTCTATAGAACCGTCCAATAGAGAGTGTGAGGGGCCACAGATCTGCCCCCCAAACATGCATAGGAGATGGAGGGAGCTCCAAGTCCCAGAGATCCAGGAGCTGCCCCAGAGCACAGGGATCCCAAGGAGACCGCGACCAGAAAAGCCCCTGCCCCCCTCGAGAGGCGCAGAGGATCACCTGGGGGGGCCACAACCAGCAGCTGGCAGAGACCCGGGAGATATTGGCGGCAAGCCCACAGGCCCGCCCGCAGCCTACCATCCTCCAGCCGGCCGAGCCCAGGACCCAGCAACCCGGGACCCAGGGGCTACCAGCCCTGCTGGGGTCCCAGCAGAGCCCAGGGACTCAGATCCCACCAGGCAGCCACCGGGATTGATCTGGCAGGTGCCAAAAATCTTAAACCCCCTGACCCGTGAGCCACGAACACTCAAGACAGACCAAGGCACCACACTCCACACCAGGTGTGGCAGGAGGAGGGGAGACGAAGATGTATAGCATCAAAAGAAGTCCCAGGAGAAGGGAGGAGTCAAAGGCCCCACCTTACATATACAGTCAAACACACACAGTCACACACTCCCTCCCTCATGCTCACACATACACATACACATACAACCAAAGACTTAAAAAAAATGCATGCCGGACATCCACTCATTCTCCCCATACACACCCTATTCACTCTGGTCCCGGTACTGCTGCACATGGGGTACAACCGTTACCGGTTCCCAGAGTTTGACCCTTTCTGCTGGGGTGCAGATGAGCATGCTCCCCCACCCAATGCTGAGCATAGCAACCCACCACCCCAGACCCCAACCAGACGGCCAGATCTCCCTCCTAGCCTCCAGCCCCGGGAAGCCAAGCGTCAACAGAGGTGTGCTAAGACCCCTAGTCTCCCTCTGCCTGCTCCATAGTGTTAGTGCATGTTGATGAGGTATATTCCATGGCTGTGGTGAGAGGACAGTGCGGGCATCGTCTGGCCTACGCCAGCTGATGCCACCACACTACCCCACTTGCACCCACAGCCCTCAGTGTCTAAGTGCGGTTTAAAATTGGAAGTGGGCACCAGCACTCGGGATGAGGCTGAAAAATCCCCTTGCCAAATGCTGTTGAATGTGCTCACTCCCAAGGCCCTAAGTGTGTGTTTGCGTGGAATGTCGTCGGTGGAAGTGTTTAAGGTGCAAATAAAATTGGGGGGCAGGTTGCCACAGGAATGTGGAAATGGGGTCCATACTAGGGCTGTCGCGGTTGAGGAATTCCCCCTGCGGTGATTCAGGGTGGCTTAATATTGCGGTGTGCGATATTATTGCAGCCCTTTTTTTATTGCAGTACTATCTAAACATAATGTTTACACATTTAAAAAAGGTTAAAAATTGCCGTGCCTTCTTTAATAACACTTTACTGAATGCAGATCAAAGGGCAGTAACAACACAGATCGCAGTAACGTTTGTTTCTCCGACAGTCAGTCCGACTGAACTTAAAAACAACAAAATTCAGGAGAAGGTTAAACTTTTAAATGCAAATTTGGCTGCAGCATCTAACAAATAAGAAACAAGTCCCCATTTTGTTTAGTTGTTTAAAATCAAGCATAAAAAATTACATGTACCGGGCGCGCGCGCGCGCCGGGGGGCGGGCGCACTATCATTTCACTTTCACACGCACGAATGACGGTGATTTATAGCTCGGTCACGTCCTTGTTACCTACAAGGAATACCAGCGTGTTAACCATATACGGTTTGAGAGAGGATCTGAGAGGGGTGGCAACATTTCCAGCAACACTGAAAACCCTCTCGGATGGTGCGCTCGTTGCACTAACACACACGTACTTGCGTGCGACTCTGCCGAGCAAAGGGAATCTCTCCCGGTTGTTGCTCCACCATGTCAGGGGGGTTTCTTTAGGGTGGATGCATTCCTCCTGCAGGTAGCGAGTGAGCTCCAGCTCGGCTCAAACTCTCTTCGGGACGGCTGCAGAAGCAGTGCTTGTTCGGGACTTCAGCAGGTCTCCGAGCGTTTATTTATTAATTTATTTTGCCGCTGGTGGCAGCTCTGTCTTGGCCAAGGACTCTGGCTGTGCAGCAGCTGACGTACTGAAAACCGAAGTGCTCCAAAAGGAGCGAAGTAACGTTTAGTTTTGATACCAGTGCAGCCATCCTTCTCAACATGCATCATTCAGTTGAACCAAGTTCAGTAATCGCAGTGGCCCATGATGCAGCACGGTGGGCTTCTTCATATTGCGATATTTCATTTTTGCGGTTACCGCGACAGCCCTAGTCCATACCCGTACCCCCTGGTCCTATGTGCATGATTGTGTGATGATGTGAGGGAGTAGGAGGAGAAAAATGTGTGGGGATGGGGAGGAATGGCTGGTTGGACTTAAGCCCTCCAGGGAGCCAGCTCCCCCACTGGCCCCAATAGGCACCTCCGTTGCCAAAATGCCACCCAGGGCATGGAGACCCCAGCCCATCTTGCCAGGGCCCAAAGCAGCAGCATCACAGAGCCTCATGGAGTCCGAGGGCACCAACCCAGCCCCACCCCAGCAGAATATCTACTCCCATCCCTGCATTTTCACAACTTTCAGAATATATAAGACATAGGACATCCAGGTAAGGTTGGGTCCTCCCCCTCCTGGACATCCCCCTCCCCTGTGATGGAACAGCAGAGGAGCCAAGGTCTACCCGAGGCTCCTGAGCCCGGGCCAGGCACTGCCGCATGTTCCTGCATTCTTCCCGGCAGCATGCATGACAGGACCCGACCCCCAAGGCCCCGCCCAGATCCCCACACGGGGCCAGCCACCCCTACACCCCGATTCCCCAGGCCCCCACCCATACCCGCTCAGGGGCAATGCAGCTGCCAGGCAGCGACCATGGCAACCACCAAAACCCCAAGGGGGCCCACTCATAACTGCCAGTAGTCCAACCCCCGAGGCAACCCAAGCACCTCCAGAGGGGGGCAGCAGCCCCCCAGTCCCAGACACCCCCAGTGAGCCCACCTCCAGGGAACGTCCGGATACTCCAAACTCAGACCCTCCACCCCATAACCCTCATCATCCCGCTGGACAATGTCAATGATCCCCCATCATCCCTATGTAATGGAACCGATCAACGGAACCCAGAGAGATTGATTTGAAGTGGAAGCAGAGGCTATATCAAGTGTAATATGGTCTAACAAAAGATTTCTATACTGGTTAATGCAGAGACTTTCTCTATTTTTCCAATTCATGAGGATAGTTTTCTTAGCGATGCATATGGCAGGCAGAACCACGTGAACCAAAGATGTTTCAATCGGGACATCGTCCAGCTTCCCCAGTACACAAAGAGAGGGGGAAGTTGGGATATGACATTTCAGAGACTTTGACAGGTCTTCACATGCTCTACCCCAAAATTCCTGGACAGGTGGACAGGACCACAGTGCTTGGATGTAATTGTCAGGAACGTTGTTTGTGCAGTGTGTACAGGTGTCAGATGACACAAACCCCATCTAGAACATCCGATGACCTGTATAGTGTACTCTGTGTAGAATTTTGTACTGAATTAATTGTATATTGGGGTGTCTGATCATTTTAAAAGTTTTTAAACAAGTTGGGGACCAGAAGTTCTGATGGATCCACCTCCCATTTTTCAATAGGGATTGCTATTCTATCGTCTATTTTGGACAGTGTCATATACTTTAGACAGTCGTTTGGGGGGTTTGAGATTATAGAAATCTAATACCCTTGGTGGTGTTTGTAATTCTATTTTATTGAGCTTGAATTTTTGTTTGACTACAGATTTAATTTGGTGATATTCTAAAAAGCTATTCTTATCTATTCCAAATTGGGAGACTATTCTGTTAAATGGGATGAAGTCCAATCCTTCATATATGTGTTCCAGGTATAGGATTCCTTTACTTTTCCAGTCTGGAAGGTTAATCATTTTGTTATTTTGCAAAATATCAGGATTATTCCAGATAGGTGTGTATCTGCATGGTACTAGTGGACTCTTGTCATTTTTAGATACTCCCACCATGCTGTCAGAGAGGTGCTGATACTAATACTTTTGAAGCCTTCATGTTTTCTTATGCTTGAGCTAATAAATGGTAAGTCTGAAAGCTTACCTGAAGGCCATTTCTTCCTCCAGTAATCGGACCTGTGGGGGACTGACACCAGCCCAGTGAAAATAATGATGGACAAAAATATGTTAAAGTCCTTCACTGTGAGCTCCTTCCATTTGAATTTTAGACCAGCCTTCTTCTTTTCTTCTGCTTTGGCATTTATATTTTTAATAATGGTCTTGATGGCAGAAGCAGGTGAAAAAAGTTGGAAGAGGCTCAATGGTGACAATGATGTGGTGGTATAAAAGGTTGGTCCGGGGGTCCTGGCTGGCTTGAATCTTGGAGGATCGGGTTTGGTGTCCTCATCTTCTCTGTTCTGCCAGTTTTCTCCCTCCTCACTCTGTGTTCTTTTATTAATTAATTTATTTATGTATGTATGTATGTATGTATGTTTTTATTTATTTTTTTGAAGATTCTTCAGGGGCTGGAGAATACTTCACATGACTGGGTCGTCCTCTTTTTTTTCTGAGTGGTGGGGGAAGGTGATGGCTGGTGTGAAAGAATATTATTTGGAGACTGATAAACTGGTTTTCCTTTCTCTGTTGAAGGGCCTGGCCTCTCAGTTGGGGATAAATCCTCCTCACTGTAAACCCATGGCCATGGAAGTGAAATGCAATTATTTAGTGTACTGAATGTGAAAATGTAGTTACCAAAATGTAGTAAAAAAATAAGTAAACGATCACTGTTGTAAACACCCATCCATGAACATGAAGCTCCATGTGTGATTATATGAGATATCTTCTTTAGCACAAAAAGATTATTTTTTATTTGTTCCGTTTCTTTTTTACTTTTTATTGTTTTGTTTTGTAATGTGAAAAAACAAAATTTCTTTATCAGAATATGTTTGAAAAATTACCACAACTACAAAGTAAAAATTTTGTTGTAAAACATGCTGTCCTGCAGTCAGAATAAATGAATTCAACACAAGTAAGCCAGAATCTGCCCTAACAAAGCTGATAGTTGAAACTTCATTACACTTTTTACAAAATAAGTGTATAAATAAGACAATTTTCAAGATATATCATACCTTTCTGAAGATGGGGGCCTATAATCAGAATCACTATCTTTGACACTTTGGAACTGAAGGTCCTCATCGTCTGATGACGAGTCGTTGATATAATACAGGTTTCCGGTGTCCTCCTCGAGTAACTGCACAACCTCTTCTGTGGAAAATCTTTTCTTCTTCAAACTATGAGCCATTTTTACCCACAAACGACGTAATATGTGATGAAAAACCACTGTTGTGAACTGCTAGCGTGGAGATAACTACTTTCTGCAAAAGTCATGCGCCGCGCATAAATGGTCCCTTGCGCACAGATTGGCCCTCTTCTTTACGCTAACTTCTATCGCCGTGACTGATTGGTCAATATGGGCGGTTGACACCGCCTTTTAATCATTAGGGCCAATAGAATGAAGCTTTATTCACCAAAATAAGATTGACAGTTCAGTCAGACAATGAGACTCGTCAAAACGCCAGCATAAACTTGCAAAACAATGAGTAATTTCTAACCGGAATGGAGTTCTAAGTCAGTTTATTCGATCAAAATCGCTTTGTTTTTTGTCAATTGTTTTCAGTGGAACACAAGAGGAAGAGCTATTAGTAAACAACAAGAAAGTCTGGATAAAACAAACTTTTCAAGGTGAAACATCAAAGGTAAGAAACGTTTTCTGCTGGGGATAGAAAACAATGTTGTACAAGTTGCTCTCTGGCTTCTCCCTCTGTGAAACCTAGGTGTATTGTTTTGGAAGTTGCGTGTTTAGAATCAGTAGGGCCACAGGTTCAACTGAGTGGATAGAATGTGTGAACAATTTGAATTTTAGCTGCATTAGAGACAGAGGTGTGGCGACACCACTTGGCCACAACAAGTGGGATGTCCATTTACTCTTTTGACTGTAGTTTTAGTTGTGTTTAAAATATGCAAAAACGTTTTGCATGATCTTGTAGCTGTGGTTCTGCGGTTTCTTTAGAGGTGCCGGTTGACAATATTTATTTAATTTTGGGGGGAGTTTTGTGGCATGACAGCTCTTGTGAAACTATTTGCCACCCAATTGGGGGGCGCTCGGGCTGGAAGTGTTAATGCAAAAAACGTGTTATGCTCACTAGTCGGACTAAAAGGAAATGAAGATCTTTGTTTCGCAGACTTCCACTAGGTTGGCTAGAAGATAAGTGTCTGTGACTAAGCTAACTATTTGGGTCACACCATCACAGATCAGCTCTGTGACAATGATGACATTTACTGGCAATGTTGTACTTTGCATGCCCAGGCCAACATTTTGGTCAGGAAACTCCTCGTGTTCTGATAATGTAAAAAGTCCACCTAGGTAAAACCTACTGCACACCTTTGTATACTGCACCTTTGTGGTGTAAGTATAAGAAAGTCAGCTGGCAGATAATTAAAATAGCATGTGATGCATTTAGGACACTGCTAGGGAAGCCTCAATACATTTAACTGAAATAATTTATCATAGCAGCCGACAATTTATACGGAAAATTATGAAGATTAACAAGGCTGCCCTAACTTTAGCATCCCACTACAAATCACATGGGTTCAATCTAAGGCTGAATGATTTCAGGAAGATTGAATTGTGATTTTTTTTTGGGAGGAATTGTGATTTCAGTTCAATTCACGATTTTCTTCAAATCAAATTAAAAAAAAAAACTAAAACCAATGAAGCAAATCTAGTAAAGCTGGTAATTATCTTCATTATTTTTCATTGTGCTTGTGAAGCAACTTCAGATTGTTAATCTAGGGATGTGCTTTATATAAAACATGCTCTTCTTGTTCTACTCGATGTAAGGAGGACAACTGAAGGTAAAACAGCTTTCAAATGTGAATAACAAAAAATCCATTCAGTTTTCCTGCATTATTTACCAAGGCAATGCTGCCATCTGAACTCACTAAAACACCGCTCTACACCTTTTACATGCTTGTTTGAATTGCTGTGTGCCATCAGAAAAATTCAAACCGTTACGCTTTCAAGTCCACTAAAGCGTGCACAAGTAAAAATCAGCGTTCTGCTGCTGGAGACGTCTCCCCCTCACTCACCCACTGTGCTGAGAGCCGGCACAGCACCCGCTGGAGACGAATGGCCACAGCTCTAGCAGTGCTATGTATTGAAAAATAAAACGGGTAACCAAAATGTGCAGCTCTGTCAGCTGAACACTTAGGCTTGGCCTCAATGCACCCCCGTCCCTTACGCTGGCTACTGCCACGGTCATGAGTGGTATAAAAAACTGCAGCTTTGGCGATCATGTGATCGTGTTGTTTAAAATCGCAGTTTCTGTCCTAAAACAATAGATTGTTCAGCCCTAGTTTGATCCATGGGGGGCCTCTATAGAGCTCCGGACCGCACGTGACTCAGTTAGTAGACGCCATATTGGCAGGAAAAGAAGCTAAACAAACACGGATCGTAAACATGAACATGAACGGGATCGGCTTGGATTTTTTTATGTGTGATCTGACAATTGATCAACATTGCTTAAAAATTAAATACAGCTTAGCCGGTTAATTGCTGTGATCATAAAACATGGAAACGGCAGCATGCAGAACTCACGAGGCAACATTTTACGTGACGTTTACTTGCTGCTATGAGTAATAAGACAGAAAAAGCCACGCCAAAATAAGTTTAGGAAGCCCACTAAGAATCGTAATAAAAGCATTTCAAATAAATACCATACACAGTTGAGGAAACGTTGGTTTAAGTACCTGATATGAAGTGGTCGCTGCATAAGCGAAAACCTTTACTCTCGGTGTCCCACAGTTTCATTTTCGCCCGGTCACTAGTGCGTTTTATTACAATGATCCAACGTTTGCGGCGCTCCGGATCTTGGTGAATCCTGTAGATGGCTCATTCCTTATGTCGTCCGTGTCTGTTCTGCATCCTGGGGCACAACAGGAATCTACCATATTTGCTGTCTGATTGAGTTTTCTGACAGTAACAAATAGTCCAACTGCGGGCTTCTGCATGCCAATATGGCGCCGTTTCAATTTGAACTGTTGCATGCCGGGAGAAGTGACGTCAACTCCCGGAGCTCTATAGGCCTGTGAGTTGATGGGTTGCAGTGTGATTATAGATTACTGTAGGGCTGGGCGATATATCAATATTCTTTAAATATCGGTATAATTTTTAAACAAGATATAAGATGACTTTATATCTTTATATCGATATAACTGGCCAAACTGCTATGCTAGCGATTAGCCGCAATGCTAGCGACATGTTGCTCCGTCTCTAAGCGGCTATTACGTGTATTCTCACAAGTTTGCTCAGTCTGAGAGCCTCTGGGTAAATGTGCTGCTCTAAACTTTGCATTTGGCCTCCTGGTTTTTAATTATTTAGGGACGTTCAATGCCAACAAAGTTCTGTTTTTCCATCCTGCTTGTGTGGAGAGACGAGCCAAACCCCTCCCTCCCCTGTGTAATGAGGAAACGGCTACGGAAAGCCAGAGTGGCCAAATGACCTAAACATATTGTAAGGGTTTGAATAGTTAACTATAGGGTTACCGTTTTATTTTGAAGGCGATCTCAACGGGTGAGAAATGTTGTTCCGGTTTCGTTTTTTTCCGCTCTGGTTTGCTATGCTAGTAAATACTCCGTTACGAGTGATTCCGATGAAAAAGTTGAGTTTGTAAGGTGTGGGTTATGGCGACAGTAGCCCGAAAATAACACTCATAAAAGAGCAACCAGAGACTCTGAATCATTACAGTATAATCGCTGATATGAGCCAACACTGCTAACTAATAACTAACAACTAGTTAATAACTAGTTTTTCCTAATAACTAATAACTCCATGGTGCATGACCCATGTGATCTTCAGTAGATGCAATTACATCATCGTACATTTAGCTTAACATGATGGATTTTTTTTTTCTCTGGACAAGACCTATACAATATGGGCCACCTCTAGATGAAATTTAAATAATTATACATTAATTATAAATATATAATTAAAAAGTGCCTGTGGGACATTTGATACACCTCTGGCTCTCAACTGTGTGTGTGTGTGTGTGTGTGTGTGTGTGTGTGTGTGTGTGTGTGTGTGTGTGTGTGTGTGTGTGTGTGTGTGTGTGTGTGTGTGTGTGTGTTAGCAGACAGCTGTACCTGTGTTACTAAAGCTCAAGACTGGTAGAGAATAGGGACTACGGTTAAAGTTTGACAAGAATCATTTCTCAAGAGCTTGAAGTGAGTTAACTTGTCAACAGTTTACAGGAGGTAAAATATGGAGATATATATCGTATATCGGAATTCAGCTTAAAGATATCGAGATATAAGTTTTGGTCCATATCGCCCAGCCCTAGATTACTGCTATTGTGGTGTTCAGACCTATTCTGGATATTGTTCATCCGTAAATCTGTGCTGTTGCCATCTAACCAGTAAAGATACTTTTGTCCCATCAGCATTGGACTGGTCCTGGCTTCCATTTCATTCCACTCATCTTTATAGTACCACAGTACTTAATTCACTTATTGCTGTGTACTATGGTTTTATTTCTCTTTAGAAAATGCATTACATTTCAGTAAACCCTCAGCAGGAGACCTGGATCGCTCTGGGCAAGGTTGTTCTCCAGTGAGTCATATCCTTCAGTCATTTAGAGCGTCTGAGATAATTTTCTGAGTGTTTAAATAAGGACGATGATTTCTCTTGTTACTTAGAGAAACTTGATTTCCATAGCTGCTGTTCTTCTTGAAGACACTTTTACCATGTGTCCTTGTGTGAGTGGCAGACACTCACTGGTTCCCATTGTCTGTATTGAATAAATGAATATGAAAATAGGAAAGGAAGCAGCAGGACAAAGAAAAACACCCACACTAAAACACAGAAAGTTTCATACTCCCTTTTTAAACCGTGCTTGATTTCCACAAAGGGAACTCTAGACTTGGTCTGATGTGGCAGACTAACAACCAGTGGATGCCCACAGGACATCAGATCCCAGATACCCTTAGGGAAGTTACCTTTCTGTTACTGTATTGGTGGTTTTTTTCTCCCCAGGAGCTCTTTGCAGGTAGAACTTTGTTAGATTTAAAATTGGAGCAACGGCCGGTGGTGGCACGGTAAGGCCCACTTCATTACCAACAACACACCAGTAAACTTCAACAAAAACTTTGAAGACAAGTTGATATTTTCACCTAGACATACAAAAAACCATGATGAAAAGCTGCTGTTGTCGGCCATGTTTACACGCTCTGCTGATTGGCTCTGCTGTCGGAGCATAGCTCATGTCAGTCTGAGGGACTGTAGCAGCTCACTCTGTCCAGTTAAAATGGCTCACAGCCTCCAGCATGAAGACCTGAAGACAGGCTTGTCCACTGAGAAGTAGTAACTGAATAAATCAGTAGTTTAGTCTAACAATACCAAACACATAATAACGTATGCTGCTGCTGGGTGCTAAACTGCATTTGCTGATTGAAAAAACGCGGATGGAGCGCATGGATGGACATCAGTCATTGCTCCCTCCCTGTTATGCTATTATTTAATCACTACTTTTTACACACCACCTCAGCTCAAAAGCCTTTTTCGCCCACGTTTGGATGCTGTTTTGCCAAGACGTTCAGCTGCACGCCTTTCTGTACACTGCTGTCTCCTTGATAACTCCACATCTGATAGTGGTGCAAGTATAGACCCTTTTACTGTTTGTAAACAATATGACGTCAGCGAGAATGCGCGCGCAGCTTGGCAACAGAGAAAGGCGTTGTGTCAGGCTTTATCAAGCTACACTGCGGGGTTATCACCAGCAAATCTTGAATGTTATATTATTAAACTCACTTTAACGAATGGCAACAGACTCCTGGATCCCTGTGGCATTACGGAATGGGTGGAAGACGTAGGTGCGTGGCCAGATATCCAGTGGCCCGATATATATACGTTTTTAGTGGAGAGGCCCAGTAAGTACACACGTGAGAAGCTACGGGCATACAAATCGTTAGATGCATACAACTATGTTGTCTGTGGCCACGTACAGAAAGTAAAATATCACGACATGGACTGAGTTTTGCGTCTTGAAGGCAGAAGTCCTTCCTAGCCAAAGGACACAAGACTGCTATGTACGAGGCTTGGGTCATAGTAAACACACCAGAGAACTACGTACCTGCATGAGTGAGTACAGCATAGGTTTCTTTTTTTAGCGTGCTCAGAGTACAATCGTGTTAATTTTAGAGAAATACAGTTTATACTAATATGCAGTGGGAAAATACAGATGAATTAGAATGAAATGTTAATTTGAAGCATGATATAAAGCGTATAAATTTGTTTAATTCTGTCATTTTGATGTTCCAGACTTGGGTCATGCTGCAGCCACGCAGCAGCAATTTTATTCAAAGTTGAGCTTTGTGTTAGGATGGGAAAAACGCCTCCGATTTTGTTGAAATGGATGTGCTCCCTTCGGAATTCTGTAAAGTTTCAGTCCACTGCTTGAAGAGAAGCTGTTCTGGCATCCATACACACAACAACCCGACATTTTTATGTGCTCAGAACTTCAAAACAAAGGGTTTAA
The DNA here is from genome assembly GCF_043380555.1 of Nothobranchius furzeri. Taxonomy (NCBI): domain Eukaryota; kingdom Metazoa; phylum Chordata; class Actinopteri; order Cyprinodontiformes; family Nothobranchiidae; genus Nothobranchius; species Nothobranchius furzeri. Next base: position 33,951,037 of record NC_091747.1, on the reverse strand, counting down.
AACGCTGTTATAGTATCAAGTGTGAATGAGGAAGCCTTCACTCTTGTTGCCAGGCTGCGCGCACAACTTTTGATGACGTCGGTAGTAAAAGGGTCTATTGACTCAACATTTCAGTGTCCGCAGGGTGCGGATTACACTGAGACTTCCGGGGAAGCCCAGTGAGACAGGGGGTGGAGATGATTGCTTTGGCCCTCAAAATGCCTTGAAACGGCCCTGGATGTGGGACTGAGTTTTGAAGGTGATCTGACCTGTATCATATGTAATTATTATATGCTTATAAATGATTACTTTAGAAAGTTAAAAGGTGTAGTGGAATAAATCTACCTACATTGTCCTTTTCCAACATTTAGTTTTGTTACCTTTGTTTGTCTGCCTCTCATCTTCCTGCCTCTGCGATCAGCGCTCTGCGTTCTCGCTACTCCAAAGACTCCCCACACAGTCCACCTAAATATTGTAATATATTGGAGCCAGGATATTTTTTCTAGCTCCCCCTGGGTGTGTAAGTTAAGGGATTCTTTTCGGGTGAGTTCGGCTTCCCCTTAGCTGCCCCATAATTCGTACCCTGATTCCTGGGATGTACAACCCAGAAACAAAAAGTATAGAACAAATATACATGCTCTCTATGGCTGGGTGATTTGGACTAAAGCCTACGCATCTATCTTATAGCTGAATTCCAATATAAGAGATTAATCTCTATTTTTCTTCCTGTAAAATATTTACAAGTTAACTCCCTTCAATCTGTCTACAGCGGGGGTCTCCAACACTTCGCTCAACGCTCAGGAAAGTCACTCGCCAGGAACAGCCAGTGAGCCACCCTGCTTGACTTGTAATTAATGAGGGACGTATTTTACATTTGATGGCAAGCCGCCCCCATTTTCAGTAATGTCAAATCTAAAATCTGCGTTTTGTGGAAGTAAAATAAAAATCTGATTATTGCACAAATGTTTCTGCCAATGTGTTCCACTGGAAATACGCAGATCCGCTGAGCTATTTTAGCTGCTACAGCTCTCTGTAGCCCGTTTTAGAGGACACACCATGATGGCAAACCAGCGTAATACTGTCGCCACAGTTTGTCTTATGAATGTGCCGCGGCAGGATGGCGTTGCAGCTAGGGCTGCAACAAACGATTATTTGGATAATCGATTAATCGGATGGGGTCTCGACATGATTAATCGATTAATCGGATTACATGGAGAAATTTAAAAAAACTGCTAGGGAAACGTTATTTCTCTCCTTCCTTCACTTTATTTAACACAACATTATTAGAAAACAGTTCAATAGCAGAAAAACAACATGCCATCACCTAAATTGTCTTATAAGGTGTATAGACAGAGACCCTAAGCTACATCTATCTGTGACCTAAAATGCTTGGTCCAAGCTAAACAGCTTAAGGGCAATTCTCATCTGTTTTGTTTGATCTCATCTGTTGACATTTATTTTAAATGTAATTAAACATAGGCTGTGAATTAATCAAAATTGATCACTATTTCCAAAACTGACTGAAAAAATACCAAATAAAACAAAAGTAAATGAATGCCATCCTCCTTGCAATGATGCCCTGGGCAACTGCCATAAAGTCACATCAAGAAATGCTGCTGATCATTCCAATGATCCCAAATAGACTCACATTAGGCCACATGAAAGCAACTGAACCCAAAAATATATTAACCAGTATATAACTGCACTCTCACACAACACGCCTGCAGCAACAGTTAGGACTCCTCCCTCCCTTTTAAAAGCGTTTTTGCTTCTGAGGACATTGTGGTTGTAAAACCACATGCTAGTAGTCTGGCCCCGGTGTGATCAACCAGTTTCTGTGGGAATGTGACGGCGGAACCAGGGCCAGATTAACACTTTGTTGTACCCTGGGCAACAATATTCAAGGGCTCCATCATCACGACTCAAGGATCACCATAATGTGGTCACATACAGAATATTTTACTGTAATATGCAGTAAATATACTCAATACTTGAATGCCTGACAACACGTAACCCGCCCAGAGTAACCTGTGACCCACCTCGTGTGGACTGACCAATGAGGAGAGGGTCTTAACTTGAGGCCCTCTCTTCATTGGTCAGTCTGCATGAGACTGACTCTCAACTGACATTCAGTCGTAGGCAGCGAAGCGTCTCTGTGCAGCGCAAAAGCCCGGGTGGACAGTTTGTTTAATGTAGGGTGATCATATTTCCATTTCCAAACAAGAGGACAGGGGATCTGTGCCTATGACGTCACACTATGGCAACGTCACACAAACCATGTTGGGACCCATTTTTTGTAAGAACTAAATTAATATCAGATTCTGCCAATTAAAGGGCTCTAAAACAATTCATATGTAAATATTTTGCATATTTAATGCAAAATCTAATTTTTCTGCTTTAGTACTGCAACAAGGTTTTATTAATAATAAATTATTATACCTTTTGTTTTACTACAGCATCGGTAAGCTTCCTGTGCACAGATGATTAAGGATGCTTGTTTCAGCTGTGAGATTAGACGATAGGATCAATGAAAAAATAAGTTGTCACACACTCCATGGAAACTATAAGAGAATCCACAAATAGTGGCTTTCAAATGGTTTTGTTACTTTTTGCAAGTTTAAAAAAGAAGCAGATGAGACAGCATGTCTGATCATTTAGTTTTTCATCTGATAATATTAGAACATGTCAGTAATGTCTGAGGGGCTTTTATAAACACCATATAACTAACACTACTGGAGAGGGCATGAATTACACAGAGGCTTCTGGGGAGCCCAGTTATGGGGGGGGGGGGGGGCAAAATGTCTTGAAACGGCCCTGGGTGTGTGACTGAGTTTTGAAGGTGATCTGAATTGTATCAGATGTATTAATATGACATGTGTAGAACTTATTGTTTTTTACCGGTAAAAACGTGTCATTTGACTTTTCAACACTTTGTTTTGTTTTCTTGTTTTTATTAAACTATTTTCCTGTCCTGTCTGTCTCTCATCTTCCTGCATCTCCTCATAATTCTCCAGAAAATCTGTTGCCTGGATTCTTACCTTTTCACCTCATCAGTTACTTTTGAGCAGATCAAAGGGATCTCCTGACCGAAAAGCTCAGAGCGCGTTTTCGATGCTGCGTGAGGTGACATCACCACAGCACAGGTGATGAGCTCCGCAGTAGCGAGCTTCAGGCACAAATAAGACAGAAAATAGAGAACATGTGCGGACATGAACGATTGTGTGCTAATTATAGTTTTTTGGTTGCGCCACTTTGAGAATGGACCGTGCGCTGGAAGCAGCTGCCTGGATCGCTGCGCGACAATGCGGAACCGGTTCGCAGCAGCGCAAGTCTGCCGGCTCTCCCTCGTGCTGATCTGCCGGTACCGGCTCTCCCTCACGCTGATCTGCGGCTCTCCCTCGCGCTGATCTGACTTGCTCTGGTCTGCGCGCAACGGCGGGCGGGAAGGGGGGGGGGGGGGGGGCGCTTTTGGAAGAGTTGTGCGACACAACGAATCGATGACGCAATTCGTTGCCAACGCTTTTCGTAATCGATTTTCATCGAATTTATCGATTCGTTGTTGCAGCCCTAGTTGCAGCATTCGTTTGGCCACACTTGGTAGTAATATTGCCACAACGCTGGACTTGTGAATGCATATTATTTGTATGATAAAAAGTTCATGGCAAGAGGAAATGTGACCGTTTTTGTCATCGAAGCACAGGTTAACGCACCCCACCTTTAGTCTCACCATAACAGAAACATACTCGAAGGACAACTGTGTCATAGGACACTGTAGAATATCAGAAGATAAATGTACGCAGCTCTAATGTGCTTTGGCTGCAGCTGCTCATCATTATTAACCCAAGGAAACAACTGAACCTTTTCTCATTAAACACCTGACCAGTGTTAGGGGTGCACCTGAACGCCCCTCCCTCCCTGTAATACTGTAACTCAGATGGAGCCTTCGGGGGTGTGGACCCAGTTAGCTGAGTGTTTCACTTTTATTTGACACCATCACAGTGCAGGCATGTCATATCACTGCTCCTGAAACATTCAAACATTTGTGGTTTTTACTAAAATGTTTTCCACTAGCCTCGCATCTTCTTGCCCCCCATCCCTGCAGATAGTCCCCTGGGGCAGGGCGGCTCTGTTTCTGGGACAGGGTTTGTTTTGACTGCAGGCTGGCTGGCAGCATGTGGGCCAAGCTGATGAATCAAGACCACATGAACTGACATGAGGAAAGGCCTAGTTTCAACACGCCCGAGTAAATAGGCTCCACCACAGATTATTGTCTGATCGGTCCTTCCCCTCACACTCAAAGGCCTGATCAGGTGGTCTCTGCCCCTGTACAAACCTGGACCTTATTCGTGCAAAACTGAACACTTACCCAAAAAACTTCTGCAAAAAATCTACTGGATAAACATGAATAATGAAAATGAAAGTAACTGAGGCGGTCCGTTTTGCTTCTGAAAACAGAATGAACTGAGATTCAGGCTGGAGCGACGCAGAGATCCTGGAGCTTCTGGCCTTTAGAGCTGAAGCGGGGACTGTGAAGGACGGACGCCCTTTGGAGCGGCTTGTGAAAAAACTTAAAAGAGCGCGGCTTCAAAAAATAAAAAACACGTTCCGTTGAAGCTAAGAGGAAGCCTGTGACCATGTGGAGACAGCCCCACACCCACTTTATACCGCCATCACGTAATCTTTTGTGACAAACACATGATGGCATCAGCTTTCCGAGTGGCTGAAGCTGGAGAAACGAGCTGCCACCATTGTTGTGTTTGTTTTTCCTGCTGGTTCGTCCGCTGAAGCGTCCGGCTGGCACGCACAACTATGTTCTTCTCACACTTTGTAGCCGTTGTCCAGCAGGTATTTATGGTCGTTTTTTAACGTTAACAAATCAATGTTACATTGGCACATAGCAATGCATCAATAAAATGGTGAATCGGCTCACTGCTAATATATGTGTACTAGGGCTGGGGGTAAACGATTATTTTTAAAACGATTATTCTGACGATTATTTTATCGAATAGTCGACTATTCTAATGACTATTTAGAAAATTAATCTAATGATTATTTTTCTATTGCACAATTAACAAAAACCAGAAAATCTCAAATAAATTCCTCAAAAAAATTGATAAATTCTTACTGTAAGAGAATAAACACTACAGGCCTTCCATTTTGTATACCACTGCGTTTATTGTGTTGTTTGGTTATGTTCTGGTGACGTGTAGAACTTGGGAGTGCAGGCTGCTGCCTGAGGGGTGGTAGAAGATGGAGTGTCTCCATGCTGCTTTGTTTTGGTCACTTATGTGCGTGAGGCGAGTGGTCTTACGGGTTAAACCAAACTCAGGTGATATTTTACACTAAACCGAAAACCCACAACACTCTAAATGTAATAAAAGGGAGATCTACACCACAAAAAAGATGAACTCTAAACCAAAACGTAACAGCTTATCCCAACGCAAGAAGCTGTTAGCGAAGATGCTAACAGTAGCTTTACCAACATTAAGTTCAAGTTACCAAGTTTAAATAAACCAAAAACACCCAGCAGCAAACAGACCAGCACGGAGGAGAGACTGCTACCACCAAAACAGCTCTCCTCATGTCTGAAAGAAGCTCCTTAATGAAGGGAGAAGCGCTCCCGGTGATTTTCTACATCTGCGATTAGACACGAAGCAGCGCATCTGACCCCGGAAGTTGTTGTCTGTTGCCGGGAGACGAAGGCGGGCAAAACAGGAAAATAATCTAGTAGTGGACGGACGTTGTTCCGGGTCTTCGGTATTTGGCGGAGATGTTAGTGAAGGCGGAGAAGAGGGCGAACTAGAGGAAAAACAGGCAGATTCCTCCTCTATTTACAAACTCCTGGGGATGCAACAAGTGGGCGCGGTGCGTCGACTTCCGGATCTGACGTCGACAAATTTTTAGAATCGAGCCGTCGACTTCGTCGAGGCTTCGCTACAGCCCTAATGTGTACACAGTGGTGCAGAAGGCACTGATTTGATCTGGAAGTATGTAATGCCCCATCCATGAGACTAATTTATAAGCATCACTCCTACAAGGGGCTTTGTTCTACCACCAGCCTTAGCGTTAATCACGTGTGAAAGTGGGAAATTACGGGTCACATTCCTACTTTCTAAACAACTGTTACAGGTAAAGCTATTTGTCTTTGACACTGGCTGTGTCCAGCATGCACCCACACAAACATTCAAAGGCTAATTTAAAAGCTGGTAATCACATCATCACACAGGTAACAGGACAAGCTGACGTTTGGAGTGTTTATGGAGGCAGTAAATACCCAGATGGCAGCACAAAGGATACAAAACGTCAGAATTGGACACGTCCCCATTATTAAACATCCAGATGGAGCTCGTTATCAGGGCTAATTAGCTAACACCAGGCTTCAAATGATACTTCATAATAAACTAAACAGAAAGTAAATGAGTTTGACTGATGGACTGGATTGAGCTGGTGTTCATTTAAGAAAGAGTATATAGCGCCTCTCAAGAGACAAATCACTAGGCGCTTCACAAAAGCAATGCAAAAAAAAGTTTAAATATAAAAAAATGTAATAAAATGATGAAAAATGTTTAAAATGAGAAAAAAAATTGTGATTTTAAAAATGTTAGGAAAGGAGAGAGAAAACGAATAGGAAAGGGGGAAATCAGTGGATCCTGGTAAAGGCAGAATAAGGAGAGGGTGGTGATGGAGGTCACACCAAAGCCTGAACAGGTGAGTCTTCAGCTGCTTTTTAAAGGAGACCACTGAGTCCACTGATCTCAGGCTCAGGGGGAGAGAGTTCCAGAGTCTGGGGGCCACAGCAGCAAATGATCTGCCACCAGTGGTCTTTAGCCTGGTGCTGCACAACCAGTAGGCTTTGATCACTGGACCTCAGGGACCTGCTGGGGGTGTAGGGACTAAGAAGATCACCAATGTAAGATGGCGCTTGTCCATGTAAGGCCCTATAGACCAGAACCAGGATCTTGAAATGAACCCTGATTTAACAACAGGTTTTAAATTTAGTCTGTGAATAAATTAGATTTCAACCCGTCTGTTCAAAACATCAACAGCTGATTGAAACCAGTGCCATGAATGAAGTGGACCACTTAAACATTTTATCCTCCTAATGTGTGTCTGTACAACAGAAATACACGTAATTAAGCAAATGTATTGGTGTATACCTATGAGCCTTGTACAGTAACAACTGAGATTCGAACCGCAGCAGAAGCAGTGTTAGTTATGTTTCTTTAGGCAGTTGGCTCGTGAGATAGCTTTACACCCTGCTACAGTGAACCATATTTCAGCTCCAGTTCTACCCGCCCCGGTCAGGTCTCCACCGGGATCGGTCTCACACCCTCCACCCACTCCAGGCACGTTGGTGATTCTACTCCAGACATGCAGACACTGTTAGTCTGAGAGCAGACGGAGGTTCAAAGCTGCCTCAGCGCCTCGTAGGCGAGTTGTAGAACCTACACTCCGGTGTGTTTCACCGACCGCCCACTCGACTTCCAGCACAATCAAGTTTCCCTCAAGACAAAAACATTACAGTATTCTGGTTTTTTTCTGGTAGCACGGTGCCACATGCAGACTACTAATGAAATCTGTGCAGTGGACTCAGACAGCACCGTGTGTGTGCGTAACATCACCGTCTCAGATTGCACTACTGTTAATCAGACCATCACAACTCAGGGCTGCACGGTTGTGGCAAAAATGATAATCACGATTATTTAGACTGAAATTAAGATCTTGATGATCTAAGACAATATTTAATTAAAGGTATGGCAGAGGATGAAAGAAGAAAATGTATGTGAGAGAGAACGCCCAGTTACCTTCGCTCTGTGTTCAAGTAGCTGCCAGCCTTGCAGCGAACTTCTAGCGGTTATCTGAAATGAATTTCTCCAAATAGCATGCCGAACTTAAGCGTCTGTGGAGAGCCCAACCTTCGCTTTGCGAATGCACACGACGTGAAAGCTACCCAGCAACAAGCACGCACGACGACGACGACCTTGTGTGAATGGTTCACCAGAATGATTGACCAAATGTTCAGATGATCCACCCGGAAGAAAAGATCCTCCGCTACACCTTTAACCTGGATTTATTTGTTTATTCTGTTATAACATTGCACAGTCAGAGGGAAAAATAGATGAAAAAACAAACAAACTAAGAAACTAAATCATCACAAACACAATTCCTGTTTCCTGGTGTAAAATGGTCAACACACTCACTCGTAGTTTATGACCCAAAGGGTCTGGGCTGTGGTTGAACTTATTTAAAGGGGCAGTATGATGGAAAAATCCACTTTAAGCTTTTTACCATGTGATATTATTGGCTCATGAAAAAAAAAACTAAACTTTTTGGATACATTCATGCACTTTCCTTTTTCAGCTGCAAATGTTCGTTTTACTTTGTAAATCGTGTAAAGCCTTAATAAAAACTAGTCTTGTCGTCAGGCCATGCTCCTCTCCCAGAAGCTAGTCTCCGCTTGGAAACCCATTTCCCCTGGCTCGCTCAGGACACGTGGCTTAGGCGACCGCTGTCATGTACCAGACTTGGTAGTCTGGTAAGTGTGCTGGATAGACCGGTATGTAGTTTTGCGCAGGTTCACGTCCCAGTCTCAGAAGTAACTTTTTTCTTTTCTTTTAGCTGCACCTGCCACTATTATGTTTTCAATCCTTTATTTTTAAACTATTTTAAAAAATAAGGACCTATCTGTGTGTTACTTTGTTTATTTAGCCAGTGTGAGTCCACGTGAGGAGAGCTGTAAGGATCATGAGATTGAGTTGGTATTGATTTGTGTCCTGTGGAGCAACTGTGTTAGTCAGTTTCCTTCCCCTCCTGGAGAGATTAGATTAGACCTAATCCAGCGTTTTCATTTGGAGCCTCGGGGACCTCCCTACATGCTGAATTAGAGCCGCTTGGAGCTTTGTCACAACTATCAGTCTTTGTTATCCGTCACTTCTCTGTCCTTTTCATCTTTTCCAGGCGGCTCATTTGGCTGTAATTGGTCGGATGACTTCAGCTTCCTTGAGCACAACAAACTAGGTGTGAGTCAGGAGTGAGTCTGTGCACAAGGAATGAGCGTGCAGCGCTCAGACTGTGAACATGGTGGAAGAATGTTGACTTTGGTCACTTCCTGTGAAAATAAAATCTGAGAATAGACGTTAGAGCAAAATCTGAAGGAAACCATGCCATGTTTAGGTAAATGCTGGTCATATACACACATCTCTGTTGTTGTTCACACCAACAACTGGAGGTGCTACACGCTGTGTGGAGTAGGTGCTGCGTAACAAACTCACACAGGAACGCTATCTACATCACAACCAGAGCCGTCTCACGGCACTTTACAAAGTAAACATTCCAGTTGAGCCTAGGGCTAATTCAATCGATAGACATGTGGTTCAATAGAGAAAAAAACGATTCAGTAAGAAGTTTCCTTTTTCCATTATAGCCTACTGGGTAGCTTCGTACTGGATGACTTCCCAAGCCCCCCCTCACAATCCCAAACACACATCAGTGTGACTTAACCCAGTTGTTGCAGCAAGGGGAGGTGGAAGAGCTTGTCTCAAAAAAAGGTTACAGTACTTCACCACTGTGGTGATATTTTCATCCTCACAAGTCTGGCAAAAACAAACAGCGGTTTACAAAGTTAGCAGAGAATCAATAAAAACCAAGTCTGACGATGCAACCAGCTTGTCTTATTATAAAGTTATTACGTAAAATGGCCAGGGCTGCACTCAAAATAGATTTTCTACATTCTTAATAAAGTTTTCAATAATCATTGATATTGATCTATATGATTTTTTTAATCGAACTTTTTTCTATATCTTCCCTCCCTAATTAAGCCTACTTATCGGTGCGCTGAGTTCACTTGGTTTTAAGTTTCCTTCCTAAAGAAACCCTGCAGGTCTCATCGAGTCACTGACTTGTTACAGCAATCCTCATATTAAGCAAGCATGTAGCGACAGTAGAGGAAACCCCCTCTAACAGGAAGAAACCTCTGTAATAATAATAATAATTATAAAATCTGCTAAATTTCACTCTTATCAGCTGTCAGTGATGTGACAAACTGTTATATTCACTCATTCATATGCAATCTTCTGTACTTCCGTGAGACCTGTCACTGTTTAAAACCCTCTTATCCGCCCTGAGTGTCTTCATGTCTGCATAAATAGACTCCTGCTGACTTGTTGGCTCTGCTAGTCGGAACCAACAGAATTTATGTCAGTTTGATTTGGGTATAAACTCATAGCCGGTCTGTTTATCCTGCATGAGTTTAAGTGTCTGGTGCACTTTTACTAAAAGCCTCATCGCCCTTAGTTTTATTCACAGCCTCAGAAAGTATGCGGACATGGTCACAAAGGACCGGTTTCACTTTTGTTACAGAAGTTATTTTCTTATTATGATTCTGCATAATTTCTGCTCTCCTAATTGCACTCCAACGGTTTATGCAATCTACCTTAAATGTCATGTCACTAAAAAATAAACCCGCTTGTTTTGTTGTTGGATTTCCTGAGCCGCCCTGAAAGGCACAAGATGCAAAGAGAGCTCACAAACATCATGAACACATTTCCTTCTGCAGACCCGCAGGTTCACGCTTCTGGTGTTTTTCAGACGGGTCCCAACATTTCATAGCGGTGAGCGACACGTTACTCTGTGTCTTTTCTTCAGTTAAATTTGACAACAAAGTGATTGTTTACTCGTGTTTAGTCTAGAGTGAGTGGATACTGTTTATCACCACATGTAGGCTACGCTAGGAGCTACTGGAGCTAGTGGAGGTGACTGGTCTGAACTGCACATTTAGTCATTCACACTTTGCCAAATGAAAGTGTTACATTAATTATAGATGAAGAGTGTAGGCCAATAACTTCATAAAAGGATGAAATTGTTCTTATTTAGTGGAAGAAATAAAGCACTTTATGTTGTCTCCAACTGCCCACACAGACGGGTGCGTTCATAATTATCTCCACTTCCTTCCTCTCTGTGGAAAAGCTGGGTTTAATGAAGAGCATGACTCCGCTTGTCACGGGTGAGTGAGTGATGCTGAAGGCTAACATCCCGTACCTGTAGCAGGTGTCGCTGTTTCAGTGGCTCTCGGAATATTTCAGACTTCCATGAGCGTGAACTCTCGCTGCTCCCTGGGAAGTGTCATGACTCCTGCAGCCCAGAGGTCTCAGTGATGTGTGAGACATATCTGATGGCAGAAACTTAATTATTTATCTGTTAAATGGCTGCTTCCTCACTAGCAGAAGGTTGCTCCAGAGGGAGGGCTCACGTGGTGCAGCTCTGATGCTGTTTCTGTGTCTGAATCGGGCCTCTGGTGCTGTTTCATTCACAGAAAGAGCAGCTGCTCCGTAAATGATTCAGAGCTTATATCCACACCGGTGTGTTGTGTCACTTTAACCTGACCGGTGATACCAGACACACTGCTCTTGTTCTGCCCTGTGCTGAGGACAAGGACACTGGCTCTTCTGTGTCTGACCTGCTGCTTCGCTCTGTTCACAGGTGATTAAAGATGCACTACGCTGTGGCTCCAGCAGGCTTTACACACTTGAAATAACAGCCTGACTGACGGCACTGGTTTGGGTAGGATGTAGCCGAGTTTACAGACCTGACCTGCCTCTCTAGTAGCGGTGTACCTTTGGTACCTCACAATTTCATTCTGTTTTGATTCAGGTTCCTCAGGGTTTCCCCCAGCGCATTATAAGCCTGGCAGCCCGCCAGGCTAAGCGTCATGCGCCGCCCCCCTCCCCGACCCTACCGTGTCCGCTGACATGAACGGTGCAGCGAAACTAGAGCCCTCTATCAGCTGATACTGGTGAGAAACAGTAGCGGAATGTGTGCAACCACCCCACCCCCACCCTCGCTCTCAGAGGAGCGCTGCGGGACAGAGCGCGTGACCCCCCCCATCCCCCCCTGCTCTTGCGGAGGAGCGCTGCGGGACAGAGCGCGTGGACATACCCCCCCCCCCCCCGCTCTTGCGGAGGAGCACTGCAGGACAGAGCGTACGAACTGCCCCGACGGTCAAAGCCACCAGGCTTAACTCATTTTCAGGGGGAAACCCTGGTCCTTTAATTTGATTATTAAACAATTATAACCATCACTGCAATTTTCACTATTTTTGATGCATTTTTTTCACTATTTGTTTTGTTTATTTTTTCACGTCAAAGTTTTTTTATACTTTCAAATTAATTCAGCACAAATCAATTCAAGTTACCAAGTACTGGGGATGCAGGTCATTCACGCTTGCGGCTTACTAACCGTTAAGACGTCAATATCCAGTTAAAGACATTTAGGAAAACGTGCATCCCTAACTCTGACATTCTTTACAGAATGACCTGTTAATGGTCTCGGGTCAGTTTGCCGTGTGGCTTCATCTCCACGTTCTGCCAGGCTACGCGCTCCAAGCCGGGACTCGTTCTGTTCACTACCAAGAGTAAGATGTTCCCATGCTGTGCTCTTGTCTTGACCGCTCCATCTTTGTAATGTGTTTTGGGAGGGTACTTCCTGTTTCCCAGAGTGCTTAGCGGCATGTTGGCGTGGCCTGGCTGAATCGTGAGAGAGTGACTCTCGAATGCTTTTTTAAAATTTTTC